>NW_028155728.1:0-35866 GCF_963454915.1 Gymnoscopelus microlampas | reverse complement strand
TACCCACCCCACGCACGCCCCAAATACCCACCCCACGCACGCCCCAAATACCCACCCCACGCACGCCCCAAATACCCACCCCACGCACGCCCCAAATACCCCCCGCCCCAATACCACCCCCACGCACGCCCCAAATACCCACCCCACGCACGCCCCAAATACCCACCCCACGCACGCCCCAAATACCCACCCCACGCACGCCCCAAATACCCACCCCACGCACGCCCCAAATACCCACCCCACGCACGCCCTCAAATACCCACCCCACGCACGCCCCAAATACCCACCCCACGCCCCCCAAATACCCACCCCACGCACGCCCCAAATACCCACCCCACGCACGCCCCAAATACCCACCCACGCACGCCCCAAATACCCACCCCACGCACGCCCCAAATACCCACCCCACGCCCCAAATACCCACCCCACGCACGCCCCAAATACCCACCCCACGCACGCCCCAAATACCCACCCCACGCACGCCCCAAATACCCACCCCACGCACGCCCCAAATACCCACCCCACGCCCCAAATACCCACCCCACGCACGCCCCAAATACCCACCCCACGCACGCCCCAAATACCCACCCCACGCACGCCCCAAATACCCACCCCACGCACGCCCCCAAATACCCACCCCACGCCCCAAATACCCACCCCACGCACGCCCCAAATACCCACCCCACGCACGCCCCAAATACCCACCCCACGCACGCCCCAAATACCCACCCCACGCCCCAAATACCCACCCCACGCACGCCCCCAAATACCCACCCCACGCACGCCCCAAATACCCACCCCACGCACGCCCCAAATACCCACCCCACGCCCCAAATACCCACCCCACGCACGCCCCAAATACCCACCCCACGCACGCCCCAAATACCCACCCCACGCACGCCCCAAATACCCACCCCACGCACGCCCCAAATACCCACCCCACGCACGCCCCAAATACCCACCCCACGCACGCCCCAAATACCCACCCCACGCTCCAAATACCCACCCCACGCACGCCCCAAATACCCACCCCACGCACGCCCCAAATACCCACCCCACGCACGCCCCAAATACCCACCCCACGCACGCCCCAAATACCCACCCCACGCCCCAAATACCCACCCCACGCACGCCCCAAATACCCACCCCACGCACGCCCCAAATACCCACCCCACGCACGCCCCAAATACCCACCCCACGCACGCCCCAAATACCCACCCCACGCCCCAAATACCCACCCCACGCACGCCCCAAATACCCACCCCACGCACGCCCCCAAATACCCACCCCACGCACGCCCCAAATACCCACCCCACGCCCCAAATACCCACCCCACGCACGCCCAAATACCCACCCCACGCACGCCCCAAATACCCACCCCACGCACGCCCCAAATACCCACCCCACGCACGCCCCAAATACCCACCCCACGCCCCAAATACCCACCCCACGCACGCCCCAAATACCCACCCCACGCACGCCCCAAATACCCACCCCGCGCACGCCCCAAATACCCACCCCACGCCCCAAATACCCACCCCACGCACGCCCCCAAATACCCACCCCACGCACGCCCCAAATACCCACCCCACGCACGCCCCAAATACCCACCCCACGCCCCAAATACCCACCCACGCACGCCCCAAATACCCACCCCACGCACGCCCCAAATACCCACCCCACGCACGCCCCAAATACCCACCCCACGCACGCCCCAAATACCCACCCCACGCCCCAAATACCCACCCCACGCACGCCCCAAATACCCACCCCACGCACGCCCCAAATACCCACCCCACGCACGCCCCAAATACCCACCCCACGCACGCCCCAAATACCCACCCCACGCACGCCCAAAATACCCACCCCACGCCCCAAATACCCACCCCACGCATGCCCCAAATACCCACCCCACGCACGCCCCAAATACCCACCCCACGCACGCCCAAATACCCACCCCACGCCCCAAATACCCACCCCACGCACGCCCCAAATACCCACCCCACGCACGCCCCAAATACCCACCCCACGCACGCCCCAAATACCCACCCCACGCACGCCCCAAATACCCACCCCACGCACGCCCCAAATACCCACCCCACGCCCCAAATACCCACCCCACGCACGCCCCAAATACCCACCCCACGCACGCCCCAAATACCCACCCCACGCACGCCCCAAATACCCACCCCACGCACGCCCCAAATACCCACCCCACGCACGCCCCAAATACCCACCCCACGCACGCCCCAAATACCCACCCCACGCCCCAAATACCCACCCCACGCATGCCCCAAATACCCACCCCACGCACGCCCCAAATACCCACCCCACGCACGCCCCAAATACCCACCCCACGCCCCAAATACCCACCCCACGCACGCCCCAAATACCCACCCCACGCACGCCCCAAATACCCACCCCACGCACGCCCCAAATACCCACCCCACGCACGCCCCAAATACCCACCCCACGCACGCCCCAAATACCACCCCACGCCCCAAATACCCACCCCACGCACGCCCCAAATACCCACCCCACGCACGCCCCAAATACCCACCCCACGCACGCCCCAAATACCCACCCCACGCACGCCCCAAATACCCACCCCACGCCCCAAATACCCACCCCACGCACGCCCCAAATACCCACCCCACGCACGCCCCAAATACCCACCCCACGCACGCCCCAAATACCCACCCCACGCCCCAAATACCCACCCCACGCACGCCCCAAATACCCACCCCACGCACGCCCCAAATACCCACCCCACGCACGCCCCAAATACCCACCCCACGCACGCCCCAAATACCCACCCCACGCCCCAAATACCCACCCCACGCACGCCCCAAATACCCACCCCACGCACGCCCCAAATACCCACCCCACACACGCCCCAAATACCCACCCCACGCACGCCCCAAATACCCACCCCACGCCCCAAATACCCACCCCACGCACACCCCAAATACCCACCCCACGCACGCCCCAAATACCCACCCCACGCACGCCCCAAATACCCACCCCACGCCCCAAATACCCACCCCACGCACGCCCCAAATACCCACCCCACGCACGCCCCAAATACCCACCCCACGCACTCCCCAAATACCCACCCCACGCACGCCCCAAATACCCACCCCCACGCCCCAAATACCCACCCCACGCACGCCCCAAATACCCACCCCACGCACGCCCCAAATACCCACCCCACGCCCCAAATACCCACCCCACGCACGCCCCAAATACCCACCCCACGCACGCCCCAAATACCCACCCCACGCACGCCCCAAATACCCACCCCACGCCCCAAATACCCACCCCACGCACGCCCCAAATACCCACCCCACGCACGCCCCAAATACCCACCCCACGCACGCCCCAAATACCCACCCCACGCACGCCCCATATACCCACCCCACGCCCCAAATACCCACCCCACGCACGCCCCAAATACCCACCCACGCACGCCCCAAATACCCACCCCACGCACGCCCCAAATACCCACCCCACGCCCCAAATACCCACCCCACGCACGCCCCAAATATCCACCCCACGCACGCCCCAAATACCCACCCCACGCACGCCCCAAATACCCACCCCACGCACGCCCCAAATACCCACCCCACGCCCCAAATACCCACCCCACGCACGCCCCAAATACCCACCCCACGCACGCCCCAAATACCCACCCCACGCACGCCCCAAATACCCACCCCACGCCCCAAATACCCACCCCACGCACGCCCCAAATACCCACCCCACGCACGCCCCAAATACCCACCCCACGCACGCCCCAAATACCCACCCCACGCCCCAAATACCCACCCCACGCACGCCCCAAATACCCACCCCACGCACGCCCCAAATACCCACCCCACGCACGCCCCAAATACCCACCCCACGCACGCCCCAAATACCCACCCCACGCCCCAAATACCCACCCCACGCACGCCCCAAATACCCACCCCACGCACGCCCCAAATACCCACCCCACGCACGCCCCAAATACCCACCCCACGCACGCCCCAAATACCCACCCCACGCCCCAAATACCCACCCCACGCACGCCCCAAATACCCACCCCACGCACGCCCCAAATACCCACCCCACGCACGCCCCAAATACCCACCCACGCCCCAAATACCCACCCCACGCACGCCCCAAATACCCACCCCACGCACGCCCCAAATACCCACCCCACGCACGCCCCAAATACCCACCCCACGCCCCAAATACCCACCCCACGCACGCCCCAAATACCCACCCCACGCACGCCCCAAATACCCACCCCACGCACGCCCCAAATACCCACCCCACGCACGCCCCAAATACCCACCCCACGCCCCAAATACCCACCCCACGCACGCCCCAAATACCCACCCCACGCACGCCCCAAATACCCACCCCACGCACGCCCCAAATACCCACCCCACGCACGCCCCAAATACCCACCCCACGCACGCCCCAAATACCCACCCCACGCACGCCCCAAATACCCACCCCACGCACGCCCCAAATACCCACCCCACGCCCCAAATACCCACCCCACGCACGCCCCAAATACCCACCCCACGCACGCCCCAAATACCCACCCCACGCACGCCCCAAATACCCACCCCACGCACGCCCCAAATACCCACCCCACGCCCCAAATACCCACCCCACGCACGCCCCAAATACCCACCCCACGCACGCCCCAAATACCCACCCCACGCACGCCCCAAATACCCACCCCACGCACGCCCCAAATACCCACCCCACGCCCCAAATACCCACCCCACGCACGCCCCAAATACCCACCCCACGCACGCCCCAAATACCCACCCCACGCACGCCCCAAATACCCACCCCACGCCCCAAATACCCACCCCACGCACGCCCCAAATACCCACCCCACGCACGCCCCAAATACCCACCCCACGCACGCCCCAAATACCCACCCCACGCACGCCCCAAATACCCACCCCACGCCCCAAATACCCACCCCACGCACGCCCCAAATACCCACCCCACGCACGCCCCAAATACCCACCCCACGCACGCCCCAAATACCCACCCCACGCACGCCCCAAATACCCACCCCACGCCCCAAATACCCACCCCACGCACGCCCCAAATACCCACCCCACGCCCCAAATACCCACCCCACGCACGCCCCAAATACCCACCCCACGCACGCCCCAAATAACCACCCCACGCACGCCCCAAATACCCACCCCACGCACGCCCCAAATACCCACCCCACGCCCCAAATACCCACCCCACGCACGCCCCAAATACCCACCCCACGCACGCCCCAAATACCCACCCCACGCACGCCCCAAATACCCACCCCACGCCCCAAATACCCACCCCACGCACGCCCCAAATACCCACCCCACGCACGCCCCAAATACCCACCCCACGCACGCCCCAAATACCCACCCCACGCCCCAAATACCCACCCCACGCACGCCCCAAATACCCACCCCACGCACGCCCCAAATACCCACCCCACGCCCCAAATACCCACCCCACGCACGCCCCAAATACCCACCCCACGCACGCCCCAAATACCCACCCCACGCACGCCCCAAATACCCACCCCACGCCCCAAATACCCACCCCACGCACGCCCCAAATACCCACCCCACGCACGCCCCAAATACCCACCCCACGCACGCCCCAAATACCCACCCCACGCCCCAAATACCCACCCCACGCACGCCCCAAATACCCACCCCACGCACGCCCCAAATACCCACCCCACGCACGCCCCAAATACCCACCCCACGCCCCAAATACCCACCCCACGCACGCCCCAAATACCCACCCCACGCACGCCCCAAATACCCACCCCACGCCCCAAATACCCACCCCACGCACGCCCCAAATACCCACCCCACGCACGCCCCAAATAACCCACCCCACGCACGCCCCAAATACCCACCCCACGCCCCAAATACCCACCCCACGCACGCCCCAAATACCCACCCCACGCACGCCCCAAATACCCACCCCACGCACGCCCCAAATACCCACCCCACGCCCCAAATACCCACCCCACGCACGCCCCAAATACCCACCCCACGCACGCCCCAAATACCCACCCCACGCACGCCCCAAATACCCACCCCACGCACGCCCCAAATACCCACCCCACGCCCCAAATACCCACCCCACGCACGCCCCAAATACCCACCCCACGCACGCCCCAAATACCCACCCCACGCACGCCCCAAATACCCACCCCACGCCCCAAATACCCACCCCACGCACGCCCCAAATACCCACCCCACGCACGCCCCAAATACCCACCCCACGCACGCCCCAAATACCCACCCCACGCACGCCCCAAATACCCACCCCACGCCCCAAATACCCACCCCACGCACGCCCCAAATACCCACCCCACGCACGCCCCAAATAACCACCCCCACGCACGCCCCAAATACCCACCCCACGCACGCCCCAAATACCCCACCCCACGCCCCAAATACCCACCCCACGCACGCCCCAAATACCCACCCCACGCACGCCCCAAATACCCACCCCACGCCCCAAATACCCACCCCACGCACGCCCCAAATACCCACCCCACGCACGCCCCAAATACCCACCCCACGCACGCCCCAAATACCCACCCCACGCCCCAAATACCCACCCCACGCACGCCCCAAATACCCACCCCACGCACGCCCCAAATACCCACCCCACGCCCCAAATACCCACCCCACGCACGCCCCAAATACCCACCCCACGCACGCCCCAAATACCCACCCCACGCACGCCCCAAATACCCACCCCACGCACGCCCCAAATACCCACCCCACGCACGCCCCAAATACCCACCCCACGCCCCAAATACCCACCCCACGCACGCCCCAAATACCCACCCCACGCACGCCCCAAATACCCACCCCACGCACGCCCCAAATACCCACCCCACGCCCCAAATACCCACCCCACGCACGCCCCAAATACCCACCCCACGCACGCCCCAAATACCCACCCCACCCCCCAAATACCCACCCCACGCACGCCCCAAATACCCACCCCACGCACGCCCCAAATACCCACCCCACGCACGCCCCAAATACCCACCCCACGCCCCAAATACCCACCCCACGCACGCCCCAAATACCCACCCCACGCACGCCCCAAATACCCACCCCACGCACGCCCCAAATACCCACCCCACGCCCCAAATACCCACCCCACGCACGCCCCAAATACCCACCCCACGCACGCCCCAAATACCCACCCCACGCACGCCCCAAATACCCACCCCACGCCCCAAATACCCACCCCACGCACGCCCCAAATACCCACCCCACGCACGCCCCAAATACCCACCCCACGCACGCCCCAAATACCCACCCCACGCACGCCCCAAATACCCACCCCACGCCCCAAATACCCACCCCACGCACGCCCCAAATACCCACCCCACGCACGCCCCAAATACCCACCCCACGCACGCCCCAAATACCCACCCCACGCCCCAAATACCCACCCCACGCACGCCCCAAATACCCACCCCACGCACGCCCCAAATACCCACCCCACGCACGCCCCAAATACCCACCCCACGCACGCCCCAAATACCCACCCCACGCCCCAAATACCCACCCCACGCCACGCCCCAAATACCCACCCCACGCACGGCCCCAAATAACCAACCCACGCACGCCCCAAATACCCACCCCACGCACGCCCCAAATACCCACCCCACGCCCCCAAATACCCACCCCACGCACGCCCCAAATACCCACCCCACGCACGCCCCAAATACCCACCCCACGCACGCCCCAAATACCCACCCCACGCCCCAAATACCCACCCCACGCACGCCCCAAATACCCACCCCACGCACGCCCCAAATACCCACCCCACGCACGCCCCAAATACCCCACCCCACGCCCCAAATACCCACCCCACGCACGCCCCAAATACCCACCCCACGCACGCCCCAAATACCCACCCCACGCCCCAAATACCCACCCCACGCACGCCCCAAATACCCACCCCACGCACGCCCCAAATACCCACCCCACGCACGCCCCAAATACCCACCCCACGCCCCAAATACCCACCCCACGCACGCCCCAAATACCCACCCCACGCACGCCCCAAATACCCACCCCACGCACGCCCCAAATACCCACCCCACGCCCCAAATACCCACCCCACGCACGCCCCAAATACCCACCCCACGCACGCCCCAAATACCCACCCCACGCACGCCCCAAATACCCACCCCACGCCCCAAATACCCACCCCACGCACGCCCCAAATACCCACCCCACGCACGCCCCAAATACCCACCCCACGCCCCAAATACCCACCCCACGCACGCCCCAAATACCCACCCCACGCACGCCCCAAATACCCCACCCCACGCCCCAAATACCCACCCCACGCACGCCCCAAATACCCACCCCACGCACGCCCCAAATACCCACCCCACGCCCCAAATACCCACCCCACGCACGCCCCAAATACCCACCCCACGCACGCCCCAAATACCCACCCCACGCACGCCCCAAATACCCACCCCACGCCCCAAATACCCACCCCACGCACGCCCCAAATACCCACCCCACGCATGCCCCAAATACCCACCCCACGCACGCCCCAAATACCCACCCCACGCACGCCCCAAATACCCACCCCATGCACGCCCCAAATACCCACCCCACGCACGCCCAAATACCCACCCCACGCACGCCCCAAATACCCACCCCACGCACGCCCCAAATACCCACCCCACGCACGCCCCAAATACCCACCCCAGGCACGCCCCAAATACCCCACCCCACGCACGCCCCAAATACCCACCCCACGCCCCAAATACCCACCCCACGCACGCCCCAAATACCCACCCCACGCACGCCCCAAATACCCACCCCACGCAGCCCAAATACCCACCCCACGCACGCCCCAAATACCCACCCCACGCACGCCCCAAATACCCACCCCACGCCCCAAATACCCACCCCACGCACGCCCCAAATACCCACCCCACGCACGCCCCAAATACCCACCCCACGCACGCCCCAAATACCCACCCCACGCACGCCCCAAATACCCACCCCAGGCCCCAAATACCCACCCCACGCACGCCCCAAATACCCACCCCACGCACGCCCCAAATACCCACCCCACGCACGCCCCAAATACCCACCCCACGCCCCAAATACCCACCCCACGCACGCCCCAAATACCCACCCCACGCACGCCCCAAATACCCACCCCACGCACGCCCCAAATACCCACCCCACGCACGCCCCAAATACCCACCCCACGCCCCAAATACCCACCCCACGCACGCCCCAAATACCCACCCCACGCACGCCCAAATACCCACCCCACGCACGCCCCAAATACCCACCCCACGCACGCCCCAAATACCCACCCCACGCACGCCCCAAATACCCACCCCACGCACGCCCCAAATACCCACCCCACGCACGCCCCAAATACCCACCCCCACGCCCCAAATACCCACCCCACGCACGCCCCAAATACCCACCCCACGCACGCCCCAAATACCCACCCCACGCACGCCCCAAATACCCACCCCACGCACGCCCCAAATACCCACCCCACGCCCCAAATACCCACCCCACGCACGCCCCAAATACCCACCCCACGCACGCCCCAAATACCCACCCCACGCACGCCCCAAATACCCACCCCACGCACGCCCCAAATACCCACCCCACGCACGCCCCAAATACCCACCCCACGCCCCAAATACCCACCCACGCACGCCCCAAATACCCACCCCACGCACGCCCCAAATACCCACCCCACGCCCCAAATACCCACCCCACGCACGCCCCAAATACCCACCCCACGCACGCCCCAAATACCCACCCCACGCCCCAAATACCCACCCCACGCACGCCCCAAATACCCACCCCACGCACGCCCCAAATACCCACCCCACGCACGCCCCAAATACCCACCCCACGCCCCAAATACCCACCCCACGCACGCCCCAAATACCCACCCCACGCACGCCCCAAATACCCACCCCACGCACGCCCCAAATACCCACCCCACGCCCCAAATACCCACCCCACGCACGCCCCAAATACCCACCCCACGCACGCCCCAAATACCCACCCCACGCACGCCCCAAATACCCACCCCACGCACGCCCCAAATACCCACCCCACGCACGCCCCAAATACCCACCCCACGCACGCCCCAAATACCCACCCCACGCACGCCCCAAATACCCACCCCACGCACGCCCCAAATACCCACCCCACGCACGCCCCAAATAAATACCCACCCCACGCCCCAAATACCCACCCCACGCACGCCCCAAATACCCACCCCACGCACGCCCCAAATACCCATCCCACGCACGCCCCAAATACCCACCCCACGCCCCAAATACCCACCCCACGCACGCCCCAAATACCCACCCCACGCACGCCCCAAATACCCACCCCACGCACGCCCCAAATACCCACCCCACGCACGCCCCAAATACCCACCCCACGCCCCAAATACCCACCCCACGCACGCCCCAAATACCCACCCCACGCACGCCCCAAATACCCACCCCACGCCCCAAATACCCACCCCACGCACGCCCCAAATACCCACCCCACGCACGCCCCAAATACCCACCCCACGCACGCCCCAAATACCCACCCCACGCCCCAAATACCCACCCCACGCACGCCCCAAATACCCACCCCACGCACGCCCCAAATACCCACCCCACGCACGCCCCAAATACCCACCCCACGCACGCCCCAAATACCCACCCCACGCCCCAAATACCCACCCACGCACGCCCCAAATACCCACCCCACGCACGCCCCAAATACCCACCCCACGCACGCCCCAAATACCCACCCCACGCCCCAAATACCCACCCCACGCCCCAAATACCCACCCCACGCACGCCCCAAATACCCACCCCACGCACGCCCCAAATACCCACCCCACGCACGCCCCAAATACCCACCCCACGCACGCCCCAAATACCCACCCCACGCCCCAAATACCCACCCCACGCACGCCCCAAATACCCACCCCACGCACGCCCCAAATACCCACCCCACGCACGCCCCAAATACCCACCCCACGCACGCCCCAAATACCCACCCCACGCCCCAAATACCCACCCCACGCACGCCCCAAATACCCACCCCACGCACGCCCCAAATACCCACCCCACGCACGCCCCAAATACCCACCCCACGCCCCAAATACCCACCCCACGCACGCCCCAAATACCCACCCCACGCACGCCCCAAATACCCACCCCACGCACGCCCCAAATACCCACCCCACGCACGCCCCAAATACCCACCCCACGCACGCCCCAAATACCCACCCCAAGCCCCAAATACCCACCCCACGCACGCCCCAAATACCCACCCCACGCACGCCCCAAATACCCACCCCACGCACGCCCCAAATACCCACCCCACGCACGCCCCAAATACCCACCCCCACGCCCCAAATACCCACCCCACGCACGCCCCAAATACCCACCCCACGCACGCCCCAAATACCCACCCCACGCACGCCCCAAATACCCACCCCACGCACGCCCCAAATACCCACCCCACGCCCCAAATACCCACCCCACGCACGCCCCAAATACCCACCCCACGCACGCCCCAAATACCCACCCCACGCCCCAAATACCCACCCCACGCACGCCCCAAATACCCACCCCACGCACGCCCCAAATACCCACCCCACGCACGCCCCAAATACCCACCCCACGCCCCAAATACCCACCCCACGCACGCCCCAAATACCCACCCCACGCACGCCCCAAATACCCACCCCACGCCCCAAATACCCACCCCACGCACGCCCCAAATACCCACCCCACGCACGCCCCAAATACCCACCCCACGCACGCCCCAAATACCCACCCCACGCCCCAAATACCCACCCCACGCACGCCCCAAATACCCACCCCACGCACGCCCCAAATACCCACCCCACGCACGCCCCAAATACCCACCCCACGCCCCAAATACCCACCCCACGCACGCCCCAAATACCCACCCCACGCACGCCCCAAATACCCACCCCACGCACGCCCCAAATACCCACCCCACGCCCCAAATACCCACCCCACGCACGCCCCAAATACCCACCCCACGCACGCCCCAAATACCCACCCCACGCACGCCCCCAAATACCCACCCCACGCACGCCCCAAATACCCACCCCACGCACGCCCCAAATACCCACCCCACGCACGCCCCAAATACCCACCCCACGCACGCCCCAAATACCCACCCCACGCACGCCCCAAATACCCACCCCACGCACGCCCCAAATAAATACCCACCCCACGCCCCAAATACCCACCCCACGCACGCCCCAAATACCCACCCCACGCACGCCCCAAATACCCATCCCACGCACGCCCCAAATACCCACCCCACGCCCCAAATACCCACCCCACGCACGCCCCAAATACCCACCCCACGCACGCCCCAAATACCCACCCCACGCACGCCCCAAATACCCACCCCACGCACGCCCCAAATACCCACCCCACGCCCCAAATACCCACCCCACGCACGCCCCAAATACCCACCCCACGCACGCCCCAAATACCCACCCCACGCCCCAAATACCCACCCCACGCACGCCCCAAATACCCACCCCACGCACGCCCCAAATACCCACCCCACGCACGCCCCAAATACCCACCCCACGCACGCCCCAAATACCCACCCCACGCCCCAAATACCCACCCCACGCACGCCCCAAATACCCACCCCACGCACGCCCCAAATACCCACCCCACGCACGCCCCAAATACCCACCCCACGCAAGCCCCAAATACCCACCCCACGCCCCAAATACCCACCCCACGCACGCCCCAAATACCCACCCCACGCACGCCCCAAATACCCACCCCACGCACGCCCCAAATACCCACCCCCACGCCCCAAATACCCACCCCACGCCCCAAATACCCACCCCACGCACGCCCCAAATACCCACCCCACGCACGCCCCAAATACCCACCCCACGCACGCCCCAAATACCCACCCCACGCACGCCCCAAATACCCACCCCACGCCCCAAATACCCACCCCACGCACGCCCCAAATACCCACCCCACGCACGCCCCAAATACCCACCCCACGCACGCCCCAAATACCCACCCCACGCACGCCCCAAATACCCACCCCACGCCCCAAATACCCACCCCACGCACGCCCCAAATACCCACCCCACGCACGCCCCAAATACCCACCCCACGCACGCCCCAAATACCCACCCCACGCCCCAAATACCCACCCCACGCACGCCCCAAATACCCACCCCACGCACGCCCCAAATACCCACCCCACGCACGCCCCAAATACCCACCCCACGCACGCCCCAAATACCCACCCCACGCACGCCCAAATACCCACCCCAAGCCCCAAATACCCACCCCACGCACGCCCCAAATACCCACCCCACGCACGCCCCAAATACCCACCCCACGCCCCAAATACCCACCCCACGCACGCCCCAAATACCCACCCCACGCACGCCCCAAATACCCACCCCACGCCCCAAATACCCACCCCACGCACGCCCCAAATACCCACCCCACGCACGCCCCAAATACCCACCCCACGCACGCCCCAAATACCCACCCCACGCACGCCCCAAATACCCACCCCACGCCCCAAATACCCACCCCACGCACGCCCCAAATACCCACCCCACGCACGCCCCAAATACCCACCCCACGCACGCCCCAAATACCCACCCCACGCCCCAAATACCCACCCCACGCACGCCCCAAATACCCACCCCACGCACGCCCCAAATACCCACCCCACGCACGCCCCAAATACCCACCCCACGCACGCCCCAAATACCCACCCCACGCACGCCCCAAATACCCACCCCACGCCCCAAATACCCACCCCACGCACGCCCCAAATACCCACCCCACGCACGCCCCAAATACCCACCCCACGCACGCCCCAAATACCCACCCCACGCACGACCCAAATACCCACCCCACGCCCCAAATACCCACCCCACGCACGCCCCAAATACCCACCCCACGCACGCCCCAAATACCCACCCCACGCACGCCCCAAATACCCACCCCACGCACGCCCCAAATACCCACCCCACGCCCCAAATACCCACCCCACGCACGCCCCAAATACCCACCCCACGCACGCCCCAAATACCCACCCCACGCACGCCCCAAATACCCACCCCACGCACGCCCCAAATACCCACCCCACGCCCCAAATACCCACCCCACGCACGCCCCAAATACCCACCCCACGCACGCCCCAAATACCCACCCCACGCACGCCCCAAATACCCACCCCACGCCCCAAATACCCACCCCACGCCCCAAATACCCACCCCACGCACGCCCCAAATACCCACCCCACGCACGCCCCAAATACCCACCCCACGCACGCCCCAAATACCCACCCCACGCACGCCCCAAATACCCACCCCACGCACGCCCCAAATACCCACCCCACGCACGCCCCAAATACCCACCCCACGCACGCCCCAAATACCCACCCCACGCCCCAAATACCCACCCCACGCACGCCCCAAATACCCACCCCACGCACGCCCCAAATACCCACCCCACGCACGCCCCAAATACCCACCCCACGCACGCCCCAAATACCCACCCCACGCCCCAAATACCCACCCCACGCACGCCCCAAATACCCACCCCACGCACGCCCCAAATACCCACCCCACGCACGCCCCAAATACCCACCCCACGCCCCAAATACCCACCCCACGCACGCCCCAAATACCCACCCCACGCACGCCCCAAATACCCACCCCACGCACGCCCCAAATACCCACCCCACGCACGCCCCAAATACCCACCCCACGCCCCAAATACCCACCCCACGCACGCCCCAAATACCCACCCCACGCACGCCCCAAATACCCACCCCACGCACGCCCCAAATACCCACCCCACGCACGCCCCAAATACCCACCCCACGCCCCAAATACCCACCCCACGCACGCCCCAAATACCCACCCCACGCACGCCCCAAATACCCACCCCACGCACGCCCCAAATACCCACCCCACGCACGCCCCAAATACCCACCCCACGCCCCAAATACCCACCCCACGCACGCCCCAAATACCCACCCCACGCACGCCCCAAATACCCACCCCACGCACGCCCCAAATACCCACCCCACGCCCCAAATACCCACCCCACGCACGCCCCAAATACCCACCCCACGCACGCCCCAAATACCCACCCCACGCACGCCCCAAATACCCACCCCACGCACGCCCCAAATACCCACCCCACGCCCCAAATACCCACCCCACGCACGCCCCAAATACCCACCCCACGCACGCCCCAAATACCCACCCCACGCACGCCCCAAATACCCACCCCACGCACGCCCCAAATACCCACCCCACGCCCCAAATACCCACCCCACGCACGCCCCAAATACCCACCCCACGCACGCCCCAAATACCCACCCCACGCACGCCCCAAATACCCACCCCACGCCCCAAATACCCACCCCACGCACGCCCCAAATACCCACCCCACGCACGCCCCAAATACCCACCCCACGCCCCAAATACCCACCCCACGCACGCCCCAAATACCCACCCCACGCACGCCCCAAATACCCACCCCACGCACGCCCCAAATACCCACCCCACGCACGCCCCAAATACCCACCCCACGCCCCAAATACCCACCCCACGCACGCCCCAAATACCCACCCCACGCACGCCCCAAATAACCACCCCACGCACGCCCCAAATACCCACCCCACGCACGCCCCAAATACCCACCCCACGCCCCAAATACCCACCCCACGCACGCCCCAAATACCCACCCCACGCACGCCCCAAATACCCACCCCACGCACGCCCCAAATACCCACCCCACGCCCCAAATACCCACCCCACGCACGCCCCAAATACCCACCCCACGCACGCCCCAAATACCCACCCCACGCACGCCCCAAATACCCACCCCACGCCCCAAATACCCACCCCACGCACGCCCCAAATACCCACCCCACGCACGCCCCAAATACCCACCCCACGCCCCAAATACCCACCCCACGCACGCCCCAAATACCCACCCCACGCACGCCCCAAATACCCACCCCACGCACGCCCCAAATACCCACCCCACGCCCCAAATACCCACCCCACGCACGCCCCAAATACCCACCCCACGCACGCCCCAAATACCCACCCCACGCACGCCCCAAATACCCACCCCACGCCCCAAATACCCACCCCACGCACGCCCCAAATACCCACCCCACGCACGCCCCAAATACCCACCCCAAGCACGCCCCAAATACCCACCCCACGCCCCAAATACCCACCCCACGCACGCCCCAAATACCCACCCCACGCACGCCCCAAATACCCACCCCACGCACGCCCCAAATACCCACATTACATTACATTACATTACAGTCATTTAGCAGACGCTTTTATCCAAAGCGACTTACAATAAGTGTATTCAACATAGGTAGGGAACGAAAACTACTAATCACCAGAAGTTTAAAGTACATTTCCTGCAAAAACAAGCAACCAAGAGTATACCTAGCGCTAAGGTAAAAGTGCAATATATCAGCTACCTACTTTCTTAAACAGATGAGACAAAAATGGCAAAATCAAATGAGCACGAGCTAAAACAAATAAGTGTATCGACTAAACAAGATCCAATAAAACAATACAAAAATAAAACAAGAGTTCGTACAACTAGTTAACAACAAGTAGGCCAGGCAAAGAGGAAGGATAGTGTTTCCTGAAGAGGTGGGTTTTCAGCCTGCGGCGAAAGATGGGCAGTGACTCTGCTGTCCTGACATCAGTGGGAAGTTCATTCCACCACTGTGGGGCCAGAACAGAAAAAAGTCGTGACCGTGTCGATCGACCAGAAGGACCGTTGAGTGGCGAGGGAGTCAGTCGCCCCGAGGTGGCAGACCGGAGTGGTCGGGCAGGGGTGTGGGCATTGACCAAAACCCGGAGGTAAGAAGGAGCTGTTCCTTTCACTGCTCTATAGGCTAGCACCAGGGTTTTAAACTGAATGCGAGCTGCTACGGGGAGCCAGTGCAGAGAACGGAGAAGGATAGTTGTGTGGGAGAACTTGGGGCGGTTGAACACCAGACGAGCCGCAGCTTTCTGAACAAGCTCCAGAGGTCTGATGGCTGATGCCGGAGCACCAGCAAGGAGGGAGTTGCAGTAGTCCAGGCGGGAAATGACAAGAGCCTGGATGAGCACCTGGGCTGTTTTCTCCGTGAGGAAGGGGCGAATCCTCCTGATGTTGTAGAGGAGGAATCTGCAGGACCGTGTCACTGATGCGATGTTAGCCGAGAACGACAGTTGATCGTCCAGGGTCACACCCAGATTCTTCGCAGTCCGAGTTGACGTCACCACAGCATTCTCAATGGTGATGGCCATGTCTCGGTGAGGACAGCCCTTCCCCGGGATGAACATCAGCTCGGTCTTGTCCAGGTTGAGCTTCAGGTGGTTCGTCGACATCCACTCCGAGATGTCAGCCAGACAAGCAGCAATGCGTGCCTCCACTTGTGTGTCAGAGGGGGGGAATGAGAGGATCAGCTGGGTGTCATCGGCATAGCAGTGGTAGGAAAAGCCATGGGAGTGGATGACAGCACCAAGAGATGTAGTGTAGAGGGAGAAAAGAAGAGGACCCAGAACCGAGCCTTGGGGAACCCCAGTAGTGAGCCTGTGTGGTTCTGACACAGACCCTCTCCACGCACGCCCCAAATACCCACCCCACGCCCCAAATACCCACCCCACGCACGCCCCAAATACCCACCCCACGCACGCCCCAAATACCCACCCCACGCACGCCCCAAATACCCACCCCACGCCCCAAATACCCACCCCACGCACGCCCCAAATACCCACCCCACGCACGCCCCAAATACCCACCCCACGCACGCCCCAAATACCCACCCCACGCCCCAAATACCCACCCCACGCACGCCCCAAATACCCACCCCACGCACGCCCCAAATACCCACCCCAAGCACGCCCCAAATACCCACCCCACGCCCCAAATACCCACCCCACGCACGCCCCAAATACCCACCCCACGCACGCCCCAAATACCCACCCCACGCACGCCCCAAATACCCACATTACATTACATTACATTACAGTCATTTAGCAGACGCTTTTATCCAAAGCGACTTACAATAAGTGTATTCAACATAGGTAGGGAACGAAAACTACTAATCACCAGAAGTTTAAAGTACATTTCCTGCAAAAACAAGCAACCAAGAGTATACCTAGCGCTAAGGTAAAAGTGCAATATATCAGCTACCTACTTTCTTAAACAGATGAGACAAAAATGGCAAAATCAAATGAGCACGAGCTAAAACAAATAAGTGTATCGACTAAACAAGATCCAATAAAACAATACAAAAATAAAACAAGAGTTCGTACAACTAGTTAACAACAAGTAGGCCAGGCAAAGAGGAAGGATAGTGTTTCCTGAAGAGGTGGGTTTTCAGCCTGCGGCGAAAGATGGGCAGTGACTCTGCTGTCCTGACATCAGTGGGAAGTTCATTCCACCACTGTGGGGCCAGAACAGAAAAAAGTCGTGACCGTGTCGATCGACCAGAAGGACCGTTGAGTGGCGAGGGAGTCAGTCGCCCCGAGGTGGCAGACCGGAGTGGTCGGGCAGGGGTGTGGGCATTGACCAAAACCCGGAGGTAAGAAGGAGCTGTTCCTTTCACTGCTCTATAGGCTAGCACCAGGGTTTTAAACTGAATGCGAGCTGCTACGGGGAGCCAGTGCAGAGAACGGAGAAGGATAGTTGTGTGGGAGAACTTGGGGCGGTTGAACACCAGACGAGCCGCAGCTTTCTGAACAAGCTCCAGAGGTCTGATGGCTGATGCCGGAGCACCAGCAAGGAGGGAGTTGCAGTAGTCCAGGCGGGAAATGACAAGAGCCTGGATGAGCACCTGGGCTGTTTTCTCCGTGAGGAAGGGGCGAATCCTCCTGATGTTGTAGAGGAGGAATCTGCAGGACCGTGTCACTGATGCGATGTTAGCCGAGAACGACAGTTGATCGTCCAGGGTCACACCCAGATTCTTCGCAGTCCGAGTTGACGTCACCACAGCATTCTCAATGGTGATGGCCATGTCTCGGTGAGGACAGCCCTTCCCCGGGATGAACATCAGCTCGGTCTTGTCCAGGTTGAGCTTCAGGTGGTTCGTCGACATCCACTCCGAGATGTCAGCCAGACAAGCAGCAATGCGTGCCTCCACTTGTGTGTCAGAGGGGGGGAATGAGAGGATCAGCTGGGTGTCATCGGCATAGCAGTGGTAGGAAAAGCCATGGGAGTGGATGACAGCACCAAGAGATGTAGTGTAGAGGGAGAAAAGAAGAGGACCCAGAACCGAGCCTTGGGGAACCCCAGTAGTGAGCCTGTGTGGTTCTGACACAGACCCTCTCCACGCACGCCCCAAATACCCACCCCACGCCCCAAATACCCACCCCACGCACGCCCCAAAAACCCACCCCACGCACGCCCCAAATACCCACCCCACGCACGCCCCAAATACCCACCCCACGCCCCAAATACCCACCCCACGCACGCCCCAAATACCCACCCCACGCACGCCCCAAATACCCACCCCACGCACGCCCCAAATACCCACCCCACGCACGCCCCAAATACCCACCCCACGCCCCAAATACCCACCCCACGCACGCCCCAAATACCCACCCCACGCACGCCCCAAATACCCACCCCACGCACGCCCCAAATACCCACCCCACGCACGCCCCAAATACCCACCCCACGCCCCAAATACCCACCCCACGCACGCCCCAAATACCCACCCCACGCACGCCCCAAATACCCACCCCACGCACGCCCCAAATACCCACCCCACGCCCCAAATACCCACCCCACGCACGCCCCAAATACCCACCCCACGCACGCCCCAAATACCCACCCCACGCACGCCCCAAATACCCACCCCACGCACGCCCCAAATACCCACCCCAAGCCCCAAATACCCACCCCACGCACGCCCCAAATACCCACCCCACGCACGCCCCAAATACCCACCCCACGCCCCAAATACCCACCCCACGCACGCCCCAAATACCCACCCCACGCACGCCCCAAATACCCACCCCACGCACGCCCCAAATACCCACCCCACGCACGCCCCAAATACCCACCCCACGCCCCAAATACCCACCCCACGCACGCCCCAAATACCCACCCCACGCACGCCCCAAATACCCACCCCACGCACGCCCCAAATACCCACCCCACGCCCCAAATACCCACCCCACGCACGCCCCAAATACCCACCCCACGCACGCCCCAAATACCCACCCCACGCACGCCCCAAATACCCACCCCACGCCCCAAATACCCACCCCACGCACGCCCCAAATACCCACCCCACGCACGCCCCAAATACCCACCCCACGCACGCCCCAAATACCCACCCCACGCCCCAAATACCCACCCCACGCACGCCCCAAATACCCACCCCACGCACGCCCCAAATACCCACCCCACGCACGCCCCAAATACCCACCCCACGCACGCCCCAAATACCCACCCCACGCCCCAAATACCCACCCCACGCACGCCCCAAATACCCACCCCACGCACGCCCCAAATACCCACCCCACGCACGCCCCAAATACCCACCCCACGCCCCAAATACCCACCCCACGCACGCCCCAAATACCCACCCCACGCACGCCCCAAATACCCACCCCACGCACGCCCCAAATACCCACCCCACGCACGCCCCAAATACCCACCCCACGCCCCAAATACCCACCCCACGCACGCCCCAAATACCAACCCCACGCACGCCCCAAATACCCACCCCACGCACGCCCCAAATACCCACCCCACGCCCCAAATACCCACCCCACGCACGCCCCAAATACCAACCCCACGCACGCCCCAAATACCCACCCCACGCACGCCCCAAATACCCACCCCACGCACGCCCCAAATACCCACCCCACGCCCCAAATACCCACCCCACGCCCCAAATACCCACCCCACGCATGCCCCAAATACCCACCCCACGCACGCCCCAAATACCCACCCCACGCACGCCCCAAATACCCACCCCACGCACGCCCCAAATACCCACCCCACGCCCCAAATACCCACCCCACGCACGCCCCAAATACCCACCCCACGCACGCCCCAAATACCCACCCCACGCACGCCCCAAATACCCACCCCACGCCCCAAATACCCACCCCACGCACGCCCCAAATACCCACCCCACGCACGCCCCAAATACCCACCCCACGCACGCCCCAAATACCCACCCCACGCCCCAAATACCCACCCCACGCACGCCCAAAATACCCACCCCACGCACGCCCCAAATACCCACCCCACGCACGCCGCAAATACCCACCCCACGCACGGCCCAAATACCCACCCCACGCCCCAAATACCCACCCCACGCACGCCCCAAATACCCACCCCACGCACGCCCCAAATAACCACCCCACGCACGCCCCAAATACCCACCCCACGCACGCCCCAAATACCCACCCCACGCCCCAAATACCCACCCCACGCACGCCCCAAATACCCACCCCACGCACGCCCCAAATACCCACCCCACGCACGCCCCAAATACCCACCCCACGCACGCCCCAAATACCCACCCCACGCACGCCCCAAATACCCACCCCACGCCCCAAATACCCACCCCACGCACGCCCCAAATACCCACCCCACGCACGCCCCAAATACCCACCCCACGCACGCCCCAAATACCCACCCCACGCCCCAAATACCCACCCCACGCACGCCCCAAATACCCACCCCACGCACGCCCCAAATACCCACCCCACGCACGCCCCAAATACCCACCCCACGCACGCCCCAAATACCCAACCCACGCCCCAAATACCCACCCCACGCACGCCCCAAATACCCACCCCACGCACGCCCCAAATACCCACCCCACGCACGCCCCAAATACCCACCCCACGCACGCCCCAAATACCCACCCCACGCACGCCCCAAATACCCACCCCACGCACGCCCCAAATACCCACCCCACGCACGCCCCAAATACCCACCCCACGCCCCAAATACCCACCCCACGCACGCCCCAAATACCCACCCCACGCACGCCCCAAATACCCACCCCACGCACGCCCCAAATACCCACCCCACGCATGCCCCAAATACCCACCCCACGCCCCAAATACCCACCCCACGCACGCCCCAAATACCCACCCCACGCACGCCCCAAATACCCACCCCACGCACGCCCCAAATACCCACCCCACGCACGCCCCAAATACCCACCCCACGCCCCCAAATACCCACCCCACGCACGCCCCAAATACCCACCCCACGCACGCCCCAAATACCCACCCCACGCCCCAAATACCCACCCCACGCACGCCCCAAATACCCACCCCACGCACGCCCCAAATACCCACCCCACGCACGCCCCAAATACCCACCCCACGCACGCCCCAAATACCCACCCCACGCCCCAAATACCCACCCCACGCACGCCCCAAATACCCACCCCACGCACGCCCCAAATACCCACCCCACGCACGCCCCAAATACCCACCCCACGCACGCCCCAAATACCCACCCCACGCACGCCCCAAATACCCACCCCACGCACGCCCCAAATACCCACCCCACGCACGCCCCAAATACCCACCCCACGCACGCCCCAAATACCCACCCCACGCCCCAAATACCCACCCCACGCACGCCCCAAATACCCACCCCACGCACGCCCCAAATACCCACCCCACGCACGCCCCAAATACCCACCCCACGCCCCAAATACCCACCCCACGCACGCCCCAAATACCCACCCCACGCACGCCCCAAATACCCACCCCACGCACGCCCCAAATACCCACCCCACGCACGCCCCAAATACCCACCCCACGCCCCAAATACCCACCCCACGCACGCCCCAAATACCCACCCCACGCACGCCCCAAATAGCCACCCCACGCACGCCCCAAATACCCACCCCACGCCCCCAAATACCCACCCCACGCACGCCCCAAATACCCACCCCACGCACGCCCCAAATACCCACCCCACGCACGCCCCAAATACCCACCCCACGCACGCCCCAAATACCCACCCCACGCACGCCCCAAATACCCACCCCACGCCCCAAATACCCACCCCAAGCACGCCCCAAATACCCACCCCACGCACGCCCCAAATACCCACCCCACGCACGCCCCAAATACCCACCCCACGCACGCCCCAAATACCCACCCCACGCCCCAAATACCCACCCCACGCACGCCCCAAATACCCAACCCACGCACGCCCCAAATACCCACCCCACGCACGCCCCAAATACCCACCCCACGCCCCAAATACCCACCCCACGCACGCCCCAAATACCCACCCCACGCACGCCCCAAATACCCACCCCACGCACGCCCCAAATACCCACCCCACGCCCCAAATACCCACCCCACGCACGCCCCAAATACCCACCCCACGCACGCCCCAAATACCCACCCCACGCACGCCCCAAATACCCACCCCACGCACGCCCCAAATACCCACCCCACGCCCCAAATACCCACCCCACGCACGCCCCAAATACCCACCCCACGCACGCCCCAAATACCCACCCCACGCACGCCCCAAATACCCACCCCACGCACGCCCCAAATACCCACCCCACGCCCCAAATACCCACCCCACGCACGCCCCAAATACCCACCCCACGCACGCCCCAAATACCCACCCCACGCACGCCCCAAATACCCACCCCACGCACGCCCCAAATACCCACCCCACGCCCCAAATACCCACCCCACGCACGCCCCAAATACCCACCCCACGCACCAAATACCCACCCCACGCACGCCCCAAATACCCACCCCACGCCCCAAATACCCACCCCACGCACGCCCCAAATACCCACCCCACGCACGCCCCAAATACCCACCCCACGCCCCAAATACCCACCCCACGCACGCCCCAAATACCCACCCCACGCACGCCCCAAATACCCACCCCACGCACGCCCCAAATACCCACCCCACGCACGCCCCAAATACCCACCCCACGCCCCAAATACCCACCCCACGCACGCCCCAAATACCCACCCCACGCACGCCCCAAATACCCACCCCACGCACGCCCCAAATACCCACCCCACGCCCCAAATACCCACCCCACGCCCCAAATACCCACCCCACGCACGCCCCAAATACCCACCCCACGCACGCCCCAAATACCCACCCCACGCACGCCCCAAATACCCACCCCACGCCCCAAATACCCACCCCACGCACGCCCCAAATACCCACCCCCACGCACGCCCCAAATACCCACCCCACGCACGCCCCAAATACCCACCCCACGCCCCAAATACCCACCCCACGCACGCCCCAAATACCCACCCCACGCACGCCCCAAATACCCACCCCACGCACGCCCCAAATACCCACCCCACGCACGCCCCAAATACCCACCCCACGCCCCAAATACCCACCCCACGCACGCCCCCAAATACCCACCCCACGCACGCCCCAAATACCCACCCCACGCACGCCCCAAATACCCACCCCACGCCCCAAATACCCACCCCACGCACGCCCCAAATACCCACCCCACGCACGCCCCAAATACCCACCCCACGCACGCCCCAAATACCCACCCCACGCCCCAAATACCCACCCCACGCACGCCCCAAATACCCACCCCACGCACGCCCCAAATACCCACCCCACGCACGCCCCAAATACCCACCCCACGCACGCCCCAAATACCCACCCCACGCCCCAAATACCCACCCCACGCACGCCCCAAATACCCACCCCACGCACGCCCCAAATACCCACCCACGCACGCCCCAAATACCCACCCCACGCACGCCCCAAATACCCACCCCACGCACGCCCCAAATACCCACCCCACGCACGCCCCAAATACCGACCCCACGCCCCAAATACCCACCCCACGCACGCCCCAAATACCCACCCCACGCACGCCCCAAATACCCACCCCACGCACGCCCCAAATACCCACCCCACGCACGCCCCAAATACCCACCCCACGCCCCAAATACCCACCCCACGCACGCCCCAAATACCCACCACACGCACGCCCCAAATACCCACCCCACGCCCCAAATACCCACCCCACGCACGCCCCAAATACCCACCCCACGCACGCCCCAAATACCCACCCCACGCACGCCCCAAATACCCACCCCACGCACGCCCCAAATACCCACCCCACGCCCCAAATACCCACCCCACGCACGCCCCAAATACCCACCCCACGCACGCCCCAAATACCCACCCCACGCACGCCCCAAATACCCACCCCACGCACGCCCCAAATACCCACCCCACGCCCCAAATACCCACCCCACGCACGCCCCAAATACCCACCCCACGCACGCCCCAAATACCCACCCCACGCACGCCCCAAATACCCACCCCACGCCCCAAATACCCACCCCACGCACGCCCCAAATACCCACCCCACGCACGCCCCAAATACCCACCCCACGCACGCCCCAAATACCCACCCCACGCACGCCCCAAATACCCACCCACGCCCCAAATACCCACCCCACGCACGCCCCAAATACCCACCCCACGCACGCCCCAAATACCCACCCCACGCACGCCCCAAATACCCACCCCACGCACGCCCCAAATACCCACCCCACGCCCCAAATACCCACCCCACGCACGCCCCAAATACCCACCCACGCACGCCCCAAATACCCACCCCACGCCCCAAATACCCACCCCACGCACGCCCCAAATACCCACCCCACGCACGCCCCAAATACCCACCCCACGCACGCCCCAAATACCCACCCCACGCACGCCCCAAATACCCACCCCACGCCCCAAATACCCACCCCACGCACGCCCCAAATACCCACCCCACGCACGCCCCAAATACCCACCCCACGCACGCCCCAAATACCCACCCCACGCCCCAAATACCCACCCCACGCACGCCCCAAATACCCACCCCACGCACGCCCCAAATACCCACCCCACGCCCCAAATACCCACCCCATGCACGCCCCAAATACCCACCCCACGCACGCCCCAAATACCCACCCCACGCACGCCCCAAATACCCACCCCACGCCCCAAATACCCACCCCACGCACGCCCCAAATACCCACCCCACGCACGCCCCAAATACCCACCCCACGCCCCAAATACCCACCCCACGCACGCCCCAAATACCCACCCCACGCACGCCCCAAATACCCACCCCACGCACGCCCCAAATACCCACCCCACGCCCCAAATACCCACCCCACGCACGCCCCAAATACCCACCCCACGCACGCCCCAAATACCCACCCCCACGCACGCCCCAAATACCCACCCCACGCCCCAAATACCCACCCCACGCACGCCCCAAATACCCACCCCACGCACGCCCCAAATACCCACCCCACCCACGCCCCAAATACCCACCCACGCACGCCCCAAATACCCACCCCACGCACGCCCCAAATACCTACCCCACGCACGCCCCAAATACCCACCCCACGCCCCAAATACCCACCCCACGCACGCCCCAAATACCCACCCCACGCACGCCCCAAATACCCACCCCACGCACGCCCCAAATACCCACCCACGCACGCCCCAAATACCCACCCCACGCCCCAAATACCCACCCCACGCACGCCCCAAATACCCACCCCACGCACGCCCCAAATACCCACCCCACGCACGCCCCAAATACCCACCCCACGCACGCCCCAAATACCCACCCCACGCCCCAAATACCCACCCCACGCACGCCCCAAATACCCACCCCACGCACGCCCCAAATACCCACCCCACGCACGCCCCAAATACCCACCCCACGCACGCCCCAAATACCCACCCCACGCACGCCCCAAATACCCACCCCACGCACGCCCCAAATACCCACCCCACGCCCCAAATACCCCACCCCACGCACGCCCAAAATACCCACCCCCACGCACGCCCCAAATACCCACCCCACGCACGCCCCAAATACCCACCCCACGCACGCCCCAAATACCCACCCCACGCCCCAAATACCCACCCCACGCACGCCCCAAATACCCACCCCACGCACGCCCCAAATACCCACCCCACGCACGCCCCAAATACCCACCCCACGCACGCCCCAAATACCCACCCCACGCCCCAAATACCCACCCCACGCCCCAAATACCCACCCCACGCACGCCCCAAATACCCACCCCACGCACGCCCCAAATACCCACCCCACGCCCCAAATACCCACCCACGCACGCCCCAAATACCCACCCCACGCACGCCCCAAATACCCACCCCACGCACGCCCCAAATACCCACCCCACGCACGCCCCAAATACCCACCCCACGCCCCAAATACCCACCCCACGCACGCCCCAAATACCCACCCCACGCACGCCCCAAATACCCACCCCACGCACGCCCCAAATACCCACCCCACGCACGCCCCAAATACCCACCCCACGCACGCCCCAAATACCCACCCCACGCACGCCCCAAATACCCACCCCACGCACGCCCCAAATACCCACCCCACGCACGCCCCAAATACCCACCCACGCCCCAAATACCCACCCCACGCACGCCCCAAATACCCACCCCACGCACGCCCCAAATAACCACGCCACGCACGCCCCAAATACCCACCCCACGCCCCAAATACCCACCCCACGCACGCCCCAAATACCCACCCCACGCACGCCCCAAATACCCACCCCACGCACGCCCCAAATACCCACCCCACGCACGCCCCAAATACCCACCCCACGCCCCAAATACCCACCCACGCACGCCCCAAATACCCACCCCACGCACGCCCCAAATACCCACCCCACGCACGCCCCCAAATACCCACCCCACGCACGCCCCAAATACCCACCCCACGCACGCCCCAAATACCCACCCACGCACGCCCCAAATACCCACCCCACGCACGCCCCAAATACCCACCCCACGCACGCCCCAAATACCCACCCCACGCCCCCAAAATACCCACCCCACGCACGCCCCAAATACCCACCCCACGCACGCCCCAAATACCCACCCCACGCACGCCCCAAATACCCACCCCACGCCCCAAATACCCACCCCACGCACGCCCCAAATACCCACCACCACGCACGCCCCAAATACCCACCCCACGCCCCAAATACCCACCCCACGCACGCCCCAAATACCCACCCCACGCACGCCCCAAATACCCACCCCACGCACGCCCCAAATACCCACCCCACGCACGCCCCAAATACCCACCCCACGCCCCAAATACCCACCCCACGCACGCCCCAAATACCCACCCCACGCACGCCCCAAATACCCACCCCACGTACGCCCCAAATACCCACCCCACGCACGCCCCAAATACCCACCCCACGCCCCAAATACCCACCCCACGCACGCCCCAAATACCCACCCCACGCACGCCCCAAATACCCACCCCACGCACGCCCCAAATACCCAACCCCACGCCCCAAATACCCACCCCACGCACGCCCCAAATACCCACCCCCACGCACGCCCCAAATACCCACCCCACGCACGCCCCAAATACCCACCCCACGCACGCCCCAAATACCCACCCCACGCCCCAAATACCCACCCCACGCACGCCCCAAATACCCACCCCACGCACGCCCCAAATACCCACCCCACGCACGCCCCAAATACCCACCCCACGCCCCAAATACCCACCCCACGCACGCCCCCAAATACCCACCCCACGCACGCCCCAAATACCCACCCCACGCACGCCCCAAATACCCACCCCGACGCCCCAAATACCCACCCCACGCACGCCCCAAATACCCACCCCACGCACGCCCCAAATACCCACCCCACGCACGCCCCAAATACCCACCCCACGCCCCAAATACCCACCCCACGCACGCCCCAAATACCCACCCCACGCACGCCCCAAATACCCACCCCACGCACGCCCCAAATACCCACCCACGCACGCCCCAAATACCCACCCCACGCCCCAAATACCCACCCCACGCACGCCCCAAATACCCACCCACGCACGCCCCAAATACCCACCCCACGCACACCCCAAATACCCACCCGCACGCCCCAAATACCCACCCCACGCACGCCCCAAATACCCACCCCACGCACGCCCCAAATACCCACCCCACGCACGCCCCAAATACCCACCCACGCCCCAAATACCCACCCCACGCACGCCCCAAATACCCACCCCACGCACGCCCCAAATACCCACCCCACGCACGCCCCACATACCCACCCCACGCACGCCCCAAATACCCACCCCACGCCCCAAATACCCACCCCCACGCACGCCCCAAATACCCACCCACGCACGCCCCAAATACCCACCCCACGCACGCCCCAAATACCCACCCCACGCCCCAAATACCCACCCCACGCACGCCCCAAATACCCACCCCACGCACGCCCCAAATACCCACCCCACGCACGCCCCAAATACCCACCACGCACGCCCCAAATACCCACCCCACGCCCCAAATACCCACCCCACGCACGCCCCAAAATACCCACCCCACGCACGCCCCAAATACCCACCCCACGCACGCCCCAAATACCCACCCCACGCACGCCCCAAATACCCACCCACGCCCCCAAATACCCACCCCACGCACGCCCCAAATACCCACCCCACGCACGCCCCAAATACCCACCCCACGCACGCCCCAAATACCCACCCCACGCCCCAAATACCCACCCCACGCACGCCCCAAATACCCACCCCACGCACGCCCCAAATACCCACCCCACGCACGCCCCAAATACCCACCCCACGCACGCCCCAAATACCCACCCCACGCGCCCCAAATACCCACCCACGCACGCCCCAAATACCCACCCCACGCACGCCCCAAATACCCACCCCACGCACGCCCCAAAATACCCACCCCACGCCCCAAATACCCACCCCACGCACGCCCCAAATACCCACCCCACGCACGCCCCAAATACCCACCCCACGCCCCAAATACCCACCCCACGCACGCCCCAAATACCCACCCCACGCACGCCCCAAATACCCACCCCACGCACGCCCCAAATACCCACCCCACGCACGCCCCAAATACCCACCCCACGCACGCCCCAAATACCCACCCCACGCCCCAAATACCCACCCACGCACGCCCCAAATACCCACCCCACGCACGCCCCAAATACCCACCCCACGCACGCCCCAAATACCCACCCCACGCACGCCCCAAATACCCACCCCACGCCCCAAATACCCACCCCACGCACGCCCCAAATACCCACCCCACGCACGCCCCAAATACCCACCCCACGGCCCCAAATACCCACCCCACGCCCCAAATACCCGCCCCAAATACCCACCCCACGCACGCCCCAAATACCCACCCCACGCACGCCCCCAAATACCCCACCCCACGCACGCCCCAAATACCCACCCCACGCCCCAAATACCCACCCCACGCACGCCCCAAATACCCACCCCACGCACGCCCCAAATACCCACCCCACGCACGCCCCAAATACCCACCCCACGCCCCAAATACCCACCCCACGCACAGCCCCAAATACCCACCCCACGCACGCCCCAAATACCCACCCCACGCACGCCCCAAATACCCACCCCACGCCCCAAATACCCACCCCACGCCCCAAATACCCACCCCACGCACGCCCCAAATACCCACCCCACGCACGCCCCAAATACCCACCCCACGCACGCCCCAAATACCCACCCCACGCCCCAAATACCCACCCCACGCACGCCCCAAATACCCACCCCACGCACGCCCCAAATACCCACCCCACGCACGCCCCAAATACCCACCCCACGCCCCAAATACCCACCCACGCACGCCCCAAATACCCACCCCACGCACGCCCCAAATACCCCACCCCACGCACGCCCCAAATACCCACCCCACGCACGCCCCAAATACCCACCCCACGCCGCCCCAAATACCCACCCCACGCACGCCCCAAATACCCACCCCACGCACGCCCCAAATACCCACCCCACGCACGCCCCAAATACCCACCCACGCACGCCCCAAAATACCCACCCCACGCACGCCCCAAATACCCACCCCACGCCCCAAATACCCACCCCACGCACGCCCCAAATACCCACCCCACGCACGCCCCAAATACCCACCCCACGCACGCCCCAAATACCCACCCCACGCACGCCCCAAATACCCACCCCACGCCCCAAATACCCACCCCACGCACGCCCCAAATACCCACCCCACGCACGCCCCAAATACCCACCCCACGCACGCCCCAAATACCCACCCCACGCACGCCCCAAATACCCACCCCACGCCCCAAATACCCACCCCACGCACGCCCCAAATACCCACCCCACGCACGCCCCAAATACCCACCCCACGCACGCCCCAAATACCCACCCCACGCCCCCAAATACCCACCCCACGCACGCCCCAAATACCCACCCCCACGCACGCCCCAAATACCCACCCCACGCACGCCCCAAATACCCACCCCACGCCCAAATACCCACCCACGCACGCCCAAATACCCACCCCACGCACGCCCCAAATACCCACCCACTACGCCCCAAATACCCACCCCACGCACGCCCCAAATACCCACCACTCCCAAAACCCACCCACGCACGCCCCAAATACCCACCCCACGCACGCCCCAAATACCCACCCCACGCACGCCCCAAATACCCACCCCACGCCCCCAAAATACCCACCCCACGCACGCCCCAAATACCCACCCCACGCACGCCCCAAATACCCACCCCACGCACGCCCCAAATACCCCACCCCACGCACGCCCCAAATACCCACCCCCGACGCCCCAAATACCCACCCCACGCACGCCCCAAATACCCACCCCACGCACGCCCCAAATACCCACCCCACGCACGCCCCAAATACCCACCCCACGCACGCCCCAAATACCCACCCCACGCCCCAAATACCCACCCCACGCACGCCCCAAATACCCACCCCACGCACGCCCCAAATACCCACCCCACGCACGCCCCAAATACCCACCCCACGCACGCCCCAAATACCCACCCCACGCACGCCCCAAATACCCACCCCACGCACGCCCCAAATACCCACCCCACGCACGCCCCAAATACCCACCCCACGCACGCCCCAAATACCCACCCACGACCCCAAATACCCACCCCACGCACGCCCCAAATACCCACCCCACGCACGCCCCAAATACCCACCCCACGCACGCCCCAAATACCCACCCCACGCACGCCCCAAATACCCACCCCACGCCCCCAAATACCCACCCCACGCACGCCCCAAATACCCACCCCACGCACGCCCCAAATACCCACCCCACGCACGCCCCAAATACCCACCCCACGCACGCCCCAAATACCCACCCCACGCACGCCCCAAATACCCACCCCACGCACGCCCCAAATACCCACCCCACGCACGCCCCAAATACCCACCCCACGCCCCAAATACCCACCCCACGCACGCCCCAAATACCCACCCCACGCACGCCCCAAATACCCACCCCACGCACGCCCCAAATACCCACCCCACGGCCCCAAATACCCACCCCACGCACGCCCCAAATACCCACCCCACGCACGCCCCAAATACCCACCCCACGCACGCCCCAAATACCCACCCCACGCACGCCCAAATACCCACCCCGCACGCCCCAAATACCCACCCCACGCACGCCCCAAATACCCACCCCACGCACGCCCCAAATACCCACCCCGCACGCCCCAAATACCCACCCCACGCACGCCCCAAATACCCACCCCACGCACGCCCCAAATACCACCCCACGCACGCCCCAAATACCCACCCCACGCACGCCCCAAATACCCACCCCACGCACGCCCCAAATACCCACCCCACGCACGCCCCAAAATACCCACCCCCACGCACGCCCCAAATACCCACCCCACGCACGCCCCAAATACCCACCCCACGCACGCCCCAAATACCCACCCCACGCACGCCCAAATACCCACCCCACGCACGCCCCAAATACCCACCCCACGCACGCCCCAAATACCCACCCCACGCCCCAAATACCCACCCCACGCACGCCCCAAATACCCACCCCACGCACGCCCCAAATACCCACCCCACGCCCCAAATACCCACCCCACGCCACGCCCCAAATACCCACCCCCACGCACGCCCCAAATACCCACCCCACGCACGCCCCAAATACCCACCCCACGCACGCCCCAAATACCCACCCCACGCACGCCCCAAATACCCACCCCACGCACGCCCCAAATACCCACCCCACGCACGCCCCAAATACCCACCCCACGCCCCAAATACCCACCCCACGCACGCCCCAAATACCCACCCCACGCACCGCCCCAAATACCCACCCCACGCACGCCCCAAATACCCACCCCGCACCGCAAAGCCCCAAATACCCACCCCACGCACGCCCCAAATACCCACCCCACGCACGCCCCAAATACCCACCCCACGCACGCCCCAAATACCCACCCCACGCACGCCCCAAATACCCACCCCACGCACGCCCCAAATACCCACCCCACGCACGCCCCAAATACCCACCCCACGCACGCCCCAAATACCCACCCACGCCCCAAATACCCACCCCACGCACGCCCCCAAATACCCACCCCACGCACGCCCCAAATACCCACCCCACGCACGCCCCAAATACCCACCCCACGCACGCCCCAAATACCCACCCCCACGCCCCAAATACCCACCCCACGCACGCCCCAAATACCCACCCCACGCACGCCCCAAATACCCACCCCACGCACGCCCCAAATACCCACCCCACGCACGCCCCAAATACCCACCCCACGCACGCCCCAAATACCCACCCCACGCACGCCCCCAAATACCCACCCCCACGCACGCCCCAAATACCCACCCCACGCCCCAAATACCCACCCCACGCACGCCCCAAATACCCACCCCACGCACGCCCCAAATACCCACCCCACGCACGCCCCAAATACCCACCCCACGCCCCAAATACCCACCCCACGCACGCCCCAAATACCCACCCCACGCACGCCCCAAATACCCACCCCACGCACGCCCCAAATACCCACCCCACGCACGCCCCAAATACCCACCCCACGCACGCCCCAAATACCCACCCCACGCACGCCCCCAAATACCCACCCCACGCACGCCCCAAATACCCACCCACCCACCGCCCCAAATACCCACCCCACGCACGCCCCAAATACCCACCCCACGCACGCCCCAAATACCCACCCCACGCACGCCCCAAATACCCACCCCACGCACGCCCCAAATACCCACCCCCACGCCACCCCACGCACGCCCCAAATACCCACCCCACGCACGCCCCAAATACCCACCCCGCACGCCCCAAATACCCACCCCACGCACGCCCCAAATACCCACCCCCACGCCCCCAAATACCCACCCACGCACGCCCCAAATACCCACCCCACGCCCCAAATACCCACCCCACGCACGCCCCAAATACCCACCCCACGCACGCCCCAAATACCCACCCCACGCACGCCCCAAATACCCACCCCACGCACGCCCCAAATACCCACCCCACGCACGCCCCAAATACCCACCCCACGCACGCCCCAAAATACCCACCCCACGCCCCAAATACCCACCCCACGCACGCCCCAAATACCCACCCCACGCACGCCCCAAATACCCACCCCACGCACGCCCCAAATACCCACCCCACGCACGCCCCAAATACCCACCCCACGCCCCAAATACCCACCCCACGCACGCCCCAAATACCCACCCCACGCACGCCCCAAATACCCACCCCACGCAGCCCAAAATACCCACCCCACGCACGCCCCAAATACCCACCCCACGCACGCCCCAAATACCCACCCCACGCACGCCCCAAATACCCACCCCACGCACGCCCCAAATACCCACCCCACGCACGCCCCAAATACCCACCCCACGCACGCCCCAAATACCCACCCACGCACGCCCCAAATACCCACCCCACGCACGCCCCAAATACCCACCCCACGCACGCCCCCAAATACCCACCCCACGCACCCCCAAATACCCACCCACGCCCCAAATACCCACCCCACGCACGCCCCAAATACCCCACCCCACGGCCACGCCCCAAATACCCACCCCACGCACGCCCCAAATACCCACCCCACGCCACGCCCCAAATACCCACCCCACGCAGCCCAAATACCCACCCCACGCCACGCCCCAAATACCCACCCCACGCACGCCCCAAATACCCACCCCCGCACGCCCCAAATACCCACCCCACGCACGCCCCAAATACCCACCCACGCACGCCCCCAAAATACCCACCCCACGCACGCCCCAAATACCCACCCCACGCACGCCCCAAATACCCACCCCACGCCCCAAATACCCACCCCACGCACGCCCCAAATACCCACCCCCGCACGCCCCAAATACCCACCCCACGCACGCCCCAAATTACCCACCCCACGCACGCCCCAAATACCCACCCCACGCACGCCCCCAAATACCCACCCCACGCACGCCCCAAATACCCACCCCACGCCGCCCAAAATACCCACCCCACGCACGGCCCCAAATACCCACCCCACCGCCCCAAATACCCACCCCAAGCACGCCCCAAATACCCACCCCACGCACGCCCAAAATACCCACCCCACGCACGCCCCAAATACCCACCCCACGCCCCCCCAAATACCCACCCCACGCACGCCCCAAATACCCACCCCCGCACGCCCCCAAATACCCACCCCACCGCACTGCCCCAAATACCCCACCCCACGCACAGCCCCAAATACCACCCCCACGCCCCAAATACCCACCACCCACCGCCCCAAATACCCACC
>NW_028155729.1:17500-32075 GCF_963454915.1 Gymnoscopelus microlampas | reverse complement strand
CTTCTACATTTCCTTTAGCTCTCACCACATATGCCTGTCTGTCTGTATGTCTGTCTCTCCCCCCCCCCTGTCTCTCTCTCTCTCTCTCTCTCTCTCTCTCTCTCTCTCTCTCTCTCTCTCTCTCTCTCTCTCTCTCTCTCTCTCTCTCTCTCTCTGTCTCTCTCTCTTCTCTCTCTCTCTCTCTCTCTCTCTCTCTCCTCTTCTGAAATCAGTCTAAAAAAATAAAACGCTCTCAGACACCGACTGTTTGATTGCAGCCTCTCAGAGAGAGAGAGAGAGAGAGAGAGAGAGAGAGAGACAGAGAGAGAGAGAGAGAGAGATGGAGATGGAGAGAGAAGGGAGACCCGAAATAAAGAGAAGGAGGAGAGAGAGAACACAACCCAAGCTCCGGACAAGAGACCAAAACCAACACCTACTCCACACCAAACTTCTTCGACATGAACCAAAAATTCATGAGCAAGGCAGTAGCCTAGAGCAAGTGGTGCGCCGTCCACTTCTGATGACTCAGCTCTGTTCCAATGCACATTCTCACTCACTAGACGTTTGACTGCAAGGTGGGATGAAACGGCACATGTTGACTAGGGGGCAGTGGTGTAAAGTAACTAAGTACATTTACTCTAGTACAATTTTAAGGTAATTTTACGTTACTGGAGTATTTCTAATTGTCTATACTTTTACTTCTATTCCACTACATCTCAGAGGCAAATATTGTTCTTTTACTCCACTACAATTATTTGAAAACTTTAGTTAGTTACTTTGCAGATATAAATGATTACATTATAAAACCTACATGAACCACTTTAGCCCTATTTTATACATATAGGCTATTTGAAAACAGCCGATCTACAAGCTCACAACGCGATGCGACGCGTTGTGAGCTTTTAGATCTGCTATTTTCAAACATTTTGGTACTTTTACTTTTGGTACTTTAAGTACATTTTGATGGCAATACTTTTGTACTTTTACTCAAGTAACATTTTGAACACGGGCCTTTTACTTGTAACAGAGAACTTCTGCATTGTGATATTGATACTTTTACTTAAGTAAAACATGTCAGTACTTTTCCCACCACGGCTTGTCGTGCAAGACGAACCGACGAATGAAGTGACAACGTTTTTTCTGCCAGAAAGCCTTGAGGGGAGACTTCTCCCCCGGGGCAATGGATTATACGTTTTGGACTCGTACTCAAATTCACCTTTTCACAACATGACAACTATGCACTGTGGGGAGTACAGACCTTTTTTCAATCGTTCGTTTGCCTAGCCTAGTGATGACTGGTGAGTCTTTATATCTACTCCACTACATCTCAGAGGCAAATGTCATACTTTTTTACTCCACTGCAATTATTTGAAAACTTTAGTTACTAGTTACTTACATTAAGCACTTCAGCCCTATATACAATTCCGGCCATTTGAAAATAGCCGATCTACAAGCTCACAATGCGTCGCATCGCGACGCATTGTGAGCTTGTAGATCGGCTATTTTCAAAAGATTTTTACACATTTTGAAAACTTGAAATGGGACATTCTGCACAATGAGTACTTTTACTTTTGGAACTTTAAGTACCTTTTGATACCATTACTTTGGTACTTTTACTCAAGTAAATTTAGAATTCCAGACTTTTACTTGTAACAGAGTACTTCTACATTGCAGTATTGATACTTTTACTTACTGTACTTTTCCGCCACTGCAATGCGGTCCTCACAAATGAACGTATGTACCTACTAGAAGTTGATTAGATGCGACCATGTCATATCTCCCTCTCTCTCCCTCTCCCTCTCATCCCGTTTTGAAAAGATAAGCCAGGGACCCCCATAAGAGAAGATTTTTACGGCCCTAGCAGTGATTCTCAACCATTTCAATTTCAAGGACCCCCAGTTTGACATGCATTAAGGCTACGGACCACCATTTAATGGCATTTCTATCTCTGGGACCCCAATTTATATTGTAAAATCAATGTTAATTCAACTCTGAGAGTTACACAACCATAAGGGTCCATTTGGTTCCTATCCATCATTTAGCTGGGGACCCCCTGGAACCCCATCAAGTACCGGACCCCACTTTGAGAACCAATGGTTTAGAACTCAAAAACCGTTGGGTTAGATCTATGCGTGACGTGACGAGTTCCCTGGCAGAGCGCTTTGCTCCTATAGCACCACTCACCACTTGCAGCAGGGCCAGGTACCCCGCCCCCACGTTGTCGAAGTTGACCTTGACCTTGCTCCAGTAGAACTGCGGGTCGTTGAGGGACAGACACTCGCTCTTGTTGTTGATGAACGAGGCGTTGTAGACGAAGCCCGTTCGGTTCATGCAGCGCCCGTACTTCCCTGCAAATTCACAGGCATTTGTAGGCATTTAAGCAGACGCTCCAATCCAGAGCGATTTACAGTGAGCAAGGTAAACACATACATAGAATGAATGAGACAGTGTAGTGCCTCGGTAAACTACGATCCAGTGGTGGAAAAAGTATTTTTTTACTTAAGTAAAAGTATCAATACTGCAATGTAGAAATACTCCGTAAAGCAACGTTCTGTATTCATAATTTAGATCTGCTATTTGCCAAAAAATGTCATATTGAGCTTGTGAAATGGGCCTTTTACTTTAGGTATATTTTGATGCCAATACTTTTGTACTTTTACTCAAGTCAATTTTAAATACTGGACTTTTACTTGTAACTGAGTATTTCTAGATTGTGGTATTGATACTTTTACTGAAGTAAAAAAAAAACTGCTGTATTTCTTCCAACACTGTATAGGGGTACATACCGGCAAACAGGTTGACTCCCATGATGCTGAAGATGAGCCAGAATATCAGACAGACCAGCAGTACGTTCATGATGGAAGGGATGGCTCCTATCAGGGCATTGACCACCACCTGGACGCAACACACACCCATGAGATGTACACACACATTATACCCACACCACCTGGACGCAACAGACACCCATGAGATATACACACTAGGGGTGTGCCGACACTAATTTCATGATACGATACACGATATTGGGCTCACGATATCGATACGATACGATATATGGCCCTTTGTTATTATGAAAATATACTTGTTTTCGCATTATTGTTATTGCAAATAACATTTTTTTTGGGGGGAAAAAAACGCCACAACGATACATATCGTCACGAAAACGTATCGCGATATATCGGCACACCCCTAATACACACCCATTATACCCACACCACCTGGACGCAACACACACCCATGAGATATACACACCACCTGGACCCAATACACACCCATGATATATACACACTGAATATTCACACACCACCTGCACGCAATACACACCCATGAGATATACACATATTATACAGAGGAGAGGAGAGGAGAGGAGAGGAGAGGAGAGGAGAGGAGAGGAGAGGAGAGGAGAGGAGAGACGAGACATGGACATAGAGAGGACATGGTGGGACATGGAGGACATAACAACCAGGTCAAAACCAGATGCACTAAATATAGAATTGAACACAAGCAGAGAGATGTTAAACACTACATTTAATACTGTTTAATGACACACACACACAGACGCACGCACACACGCACGCACACACACGCACACACACGCGCGAACACGCACGCACACACACACACGCACACGCACACGAGAATAGAAGGTAATACAATGTGATGATGTTTTGACGTTTGTCTGAGTGTACAAACACACACAGAACAACACAATGACTCAATGAGGAGGATTTTAACACTGATAACATTTACATTTCTAAAGGGGCACTTCACCCATTTTCACCTCAACTTCATATAATTGGTCCTCACTATTGCTCATTATAAGATGGAACCATTTCTGTCAAGTGTCTACTCACTCTGTGTCTCATTGGAGGGCTGTGGACAGTTCTATTTTATTTTGTATTAACGCCAGAACAGCTTCCATTATAGCATGCTAACTTTCCAGGAATAGAAAGTCTGCAATTTCTACATTTTTTCCTTTAAAAAAAAAGTATATATATATATATATATATATATATTTTTTTTTTTTTTAAACTGGAGTATTTCCAATTTTCTACTCCACTACATCTCAGAGACAAATATTATACTTTTACTCCACTACAATTATTTGAAAAGTTTAGTTACTAGTTACTTTGTAGATTGGAATTATTCTTACACTTCAGCCCTATTTAAACTTTGGCTATTTGAAAATAGCCGATCTACAAGCTCACAACGTGTCGCATCGCGATTTACATTTACTTTTGTACTTTTACTCAAATACATTTTGAATTCCAGACTTTTACTTGTTGTAACAGAGTATAGTGTTGTAACAGAGTACATTGCAGCATCGATTCCCTGGTTCCTCAATGTTGGATCTGGTTCCTCTGGGGTTCCGGATCCCAACCCTATAATTCGGGCCGGGTGTGTTTTGATTGGTTGGTTAATACTGTCTCTCTTACCCGCATCCCTTCAAATCTGGACAGAGCCCTGAGTGGCCGCAGCGCTCTGAGGGTCCTCAACGATTTGATGGCTGCAAACTCTGAATAACCCAACGTGTTAGCTACCAGACTGACCAATGACACCTGGAGAGAGAGAGAGAGAGAGAGAGAGAGAGAGAGAGAGAGAGAGAGAGAGAGAGAGAGAGAGAGAAAGAGAAAGAGAAAGAGAGAAAGACAGAGAGAAAGAAAGACAGAAAGACAGAGAGAAAGACAGACAGACAGAAAGAGAGAGAGAGAGAGAGAGAGAGAGAGAGAGAGAGAGAGAGAGAGAGAGAGAGAGAGAGAGAGAGAGAGAGAGAGAGAGCCGAGAGCATTAGCTTATAGGCTAATCAGAGCTAACCTGTGAAAGAATGAGAGCCATCAATTATAGAGAGGTGGGAGAGAGTGCAACAGAGAGAGAGAGAGAGAGAGAGAGAGAGAGAGAGAGAGAGAGAGAGAGAGAGAGAGAGAGAGAGAGGGAGGGAGGGAGAGAGAGACAGCGGGCTAGAGAGAGAGAGAGAGAGAGAGAGAGAGAGAGAGAGAGAGAGAGAGAGAGAGAGAGAGAGAGGGGGAGAGAGACCCAGAAGAGCAACGGAAGAGAGGGGGAGAGAGTGAGAGAGAGCAAGAAAGAGCCGAGAGCATTAGCGTGTAGGCTAATCAGAGCTAACCTGTGGAAAGAACGAGAGCCATTGGAATTAGAGAGAGAGGGAGAAGAGAGAGAGAGAGAGAGACCCAGACGTTTGTATGTTTGTCGGAAGTTGGACAAACACCACGCACCGCCATCTTGTCTAGCCTCTGCAGAACTGAACACTGGTGTATGGAGACAGACTCATCTTGTTGAGATAACAGCTGAAATATACAACACAATCACATGTCACACCCTGTGGAACAAAATTAATTTTGAAACGTGTTTAGAACTGTCAAAAACGTTGAATTGTTTGTGGTTGCAGCTGTGGAGGAGAGGAGATGATTAGTATGTGTAGGTCAGGTCCTCTTCCGTACAACACAGACCTCACACGTGTAGAGAAGAGGGTTGATGTTATCTGTAGCATGAAATGAAAATGGACCTTTTTTCAGCAGCCATTTTGACATAAAATAGTAGGCCCAAACACAGGTGTTAGCGATGATGCTCAAACAGAGTCAGGGTCAGCGTTGCCAGATTTTGTGCGGATAGGTCTACAAAAAACAAGTCCCAAAGGAAGTGACTAGGTTTCATCACTCACACAGGGGGTCCCCAGCAAAATGACTTAATATAGCATCACAATCAGTTGAACCACTTTAACCCCTGGCCTACAGGCTATACATCAGCTATTTGAACACCTTTAACGACACAAATCTTGTATGTTGGTCCCTGGCACAAAATCTTCTAAGATAGGGGCCCGGGGCCAATTACTGTACATGTTTATTTGGGGGTCAACATTATGGAAGCAAGCCCAAATAAGCAACTACACTTTAGAAACAAGCACCCAAAAACCGCAACCCACAACTACCAATATGTACAAGCAACTTATAAAAAGCCACTTCTGAAAAAAGTTGCTTATACTAAGCTGACATGGCAACACTGGCAAGAGCGCGCCTGCCTTTTTGTTCAGTAGTGTGCACTTCTACATCCTGCTAAAGCAATGCCTGTCCGAGCAAAACACCTCTATGTTACCGTATGGTAGCTGACTGCAAAAGCTCTGCTAAACTAAATGTAACTAAACATGAATTAATATCACCTGTGTACCTGAGTACACTACTATTTCATTTCAATATGGCTGTGATGAATAAAGGTCCATTCCACAGATTGAGACACTTGGTTCCAACATGATTCATGCGCAAATAGGAGATACTTCATTGACTGAATGTATAGTTTAGCACTGCTGTAGCTAGGCTAATTCCTGCCAGGTAAAAAAACCCAAGTCAGATCATTGGTTTCTGGCAGAAACCTTGTGTCTCCATAGCTCCATCTATCACACAAAGATGCTATTTTGAAAGTAAAAGTGAAAGTGTTCAAGTGTGTCAGTAGGTTTTAAAATCAATGAAAAGTATTAACAAGAGCTTGTGACTGAATAATAACTACATTGGACCCATTAGAGCAGCTTCTTTTTATTTCCTAAAATGTAACGGTTGTGGACATACAAGGTTTCTACCCGACAACAAGGAAATGCATTTTTCCCCCGTCTTTTACAATGCTAATGTCTGATTGGACAACAGATAAACGTTTTATTTTACGGTAGTTTTTTAACTCCTATGAGACGTTGAATCATTGGACCACATGTCAGAGAGAGAGAGAGAGAGAGAGAGAGAGAGAGAGAGAGAGAGAGAGAGACCCCTGACCCCTGAAGCCAGCCATCCAGCCAAGCAGGAATAGAACCATCAACCACACCGCAGCAGAAACGCTGGAGCTAACGCTACTACTGGGTTTAAGCTGTGGAGCAGCACTCTATAGAGGTCTAGTCAGAGGTGGGACAAAGTCACTGTTTTGAAGTATAAGTAAGTCTCAAGTCTTTGCTCTCTACTCCAGAGTCAAGTCCCAAGTCAAGACAGACAAGTCCCAGTCTCGCATAGCCAGACAACTATTCCACAATCTCTGAATGCCATATAGAGTCTGGAACTACACCTCCCGAAATCCGAGGCAGGAAGCTGTCATCTGTTCGTCATTTCCGTTCACAGAATATATTTTAAAATATATCTTGATTTTTTAAATTTCCATTTCTGCTAAGCAGCAAGCTATATATGCTTCGATGATTTTGATTTAAATTAGGATACATTTGCGTGACTGTAAAGACGACACGGAAGTGGGGAGGAGGCTTCACATCTGCGTTATCGATTGATAATTTTCAGAGCTCCTAGGTCCAGACTGTATGATGGAAGCATTTGAAAATTGTGGGAAGCAACAGTCTGGCTTGCGAGACTGGGCAAGTCCCGAGTCCTAAACGTTTTGTATCGAGTGCCAAAGAAGTCCTAAGCTTGTTGGAAGTTATCAAGTGACTTTAAAAATGTCAAGTCAACTCCGGATTCATTGGCTTTGAAGTCCAAGTCGACTCCAAGTATTATTTGATTTTATTTGATCAAGTAAGTCTAAAGTCATCACTCGAGGCCAAGTCTGGAGTCCACACCCCTGCATTCTATAGAGGGCTCCAGAGGGTTCTGGAGAGTTCTGATTGGTCCAGACTGTCCCAGGGGGCTTCCTTTGGGGTCTTACCCTCATCCCAGCGAAGCGGGACACGGCGCGGAGGGGCCTCAAAGCCCGAAACGTTCTCAGCACTCTCATGGTGGCGATCTGGTCAGCATTGATGGCATGAGCCAGCATGCCTAGCAGAGAAATCTACACAGGACAACCCCCCCCCCGGTCAGGGAGTTCAAACATTAAATGAAATCTACGGGACACTTGGCCAGGGAGTTCAAACATTCAATGGATATATTACATTTATAGCTTCTAATGTGGATTGTTGGATACAAGTCATATCTGGTTAGAACTATGATATCTACCAAGGCACCAAGTAAGGGAACTTTTATAAGAAATAAAGGTCTCTTGCCCACTGAAGTCTGTATTTCCGTATGCGAAAATACAGACTTTTAAAATCTATAAATTGTTACGTTGACTGGGCGCTGGTATTCAGGTGAAACTACTCTAATTGATGTGTGGTCTATGGTATTCAGACGGTACTACTCTATTTGATGTGTGGGGGAAAAAATATGAGGACGAAAAATTCGGAGGCAGGTTGACACCATTCATTTTTTACGCTAAGCGAATTTCGGGCAAAAGATACGGCCCAGTGTGCAGTGTGCAAGCTCCTTAAAGGAATACTTCACCCAATAAATTACTTATTTCTATCAATTACTCACACTATGTTCATTTTTTTTTCTTTTTTAGACCAATAGAGACCAATCTTAACAAGAGCAGTACTAAATTTAAAGTATAGACATTCGACCCGGAAATACCGCCCTATATGTTTGTTTACAAACATTCTCATCTGTAGTCCTGATATTACTAATCATCATCATCATCATCATCATCATCATCATCATCATCATCATCAACAATTACCGTAAAAAATATGAATGAATGAACATAAAACCAATAATTAATCAAAAACAAAGAAAGAAAGAAAGAAAGAAAGAATGAAAGAACATATCAAAGGAATATTTGTTAGACAGATTAACTGTGCAGGATTCTTCAGCTGATTGTAACGATCCTTCCAACCAACCAACCAACCAACCAACCAACCAACCAATCAGCCAATCAATTCAGCAAAGTCTTTGCAGTAACGAGCCAAAGGTGGACTTGGTGGACATCAGCTTTTCTCAAAGTGGGTGCCGTGGCACCCTAGGGTGTGCCTAGCCGCAAGTGCAGGAGTGCCGCAGAATACTTTGATCATATTTGGAATTTATCAATATCACTTCAGTTCAACCGCTTTAGACCTTACTTAGTAAACAGACCTGAGTTGTACTGTACTTGGTGCGTTCTTTTTCAATCTATAGTACAAGAAATCTCCTTGCCAAAAATAGCAGATCTACAAGGTCACAGCACGTGGCAACGCAATGCTTTGTTCCCCCCTGAAAAAGAATTAGTGGGGTAGCTTAGCAAAATTACCAATATGAAGCGGCAAATTTAGCATGAGGCTTCTTCAGGACCTACTGATGGATTCTAGCCTTGGGATCCAAACTTTATTTTGGAAATGATCCATACAATTATCCATAAAAACAAAACAGGCCGATTCACTTTTTGGCCTTTAACTTGAACCGTAGATCATAGCATCAAAATGTTTCCCTGGGCTCCTTGGATCATGACGCAACTTATAGTCCCGCCCCTTTTCCGATTTCAAGATTCTTTCTTCTTCATCTTCAAAACACATGTTTTGCTATTACTCCTACACATTTTGTCCAAAACTCACACAAATCGGCACACACTCTGCATGTCTTTGGTCATGTGATCAAGATGTATCAGTAACATTTTTCATATTCCCTTCGGATTGACTACGATTGGCTTTTGCAATTTGTGGGAGGGTCCGTTTGGCAAACAATGTCACAGATCATGAACACAGCGTCCTATCTGTCCCATTTTTAATCATTGAGAGGCCACTAATAAATGCAGAGCCAATGCAATTTCACTTCCACCCAACACATTCTACAAATGTCACTGTTTTTGCACCAAATTAAGTACAAATGGTCTTGTGAGTCATGTGACAATGACCGTCCAATAGGCCTTTGATATTCCAATTTGTTTCCAAAGGTATTTCATAAATAAAATGTATAAATCTAATAATCTCCATAAATAAATACAAAACAAGTTTGAAGAAGTAGTGAAATCTACAAGCTCACAACGCGGCGTGAAGTTTGGGAACCACTGCTCTAACTTACGTCAACGATGAGGAAGTCCAGCCAGCACCAGTAGTTGGTGAAGTACTTCTTGAATCCGTAGGCGACCCACTTCAGGAGCATCTCCAGGATGAAGACGTAGGTGAAGATCTTATCTGCAAACTCCAAGATCACCTTCACCACCCGCCTCTGCTCTATGTAGATGTCCTCAAACGCCTGAGAGAGAGAGAGAGAGAGAGAGAGAGAGAGAGAGAGAGAGAGAGAGAGAGAGAGAGAGAGAGAGAGAGAGAGAGAGAGAGAGAGACAGACAGACGGAGACAGAGAGCGACAGATATAAACACAAATATGAACACATATTAAGAGAATACTCTTACCCCAAGTTCACAAAAATAACAAAAATGCAGTTTGACTTTGTCCAGGCAATCCCCTACTTATTAGGTGAGAAAGCCAAATGTTCAAGGTTGGCCGCACAATATGTAGCAGTCTGCCACAAAAATGAGGGACAATGGGTGAATCTGAAAAGCTTTAGTTTTAGTCTAGTTTCAGCCGACTAAATATCAGAAGATTCAGAAAAGCGCAACCAAACATAAACGTACTTGTCTTTTAGTTCTTCTGGATCTCTTCTCCACTAGTCCCTCACTAACATCTTAGTCTAGTTTATATTTGTTGATGACAATATCAACATATTTAGTCTTAGTTTTAGTCATCATAGCTTACTTTTCATTTTGTTTTGATTCAGTTTTTGTCAGTGAAAAAAGATAGTCGACGATCATTTTTCCACTTATCAGGGAACTGGGCGACATGTACCCCGATTGGGCAAAGCTGGCAAAGACCGCATGCACCATCCCTGTGTGAAGGGGTAAGCGGAAAGGGGACTTTCCTTACAGAATAGAATAAAGCTTAAATGCTTTTTTGTTATAGAAAACTGCCTGCACCAGTTATGTTCATTTCGATTTCATGTGCATTGTGCAATAATGTGTTGTTGTTTTATCCATTTAATCTCAGTATAATTTCGGCTATTTTAGCCCCGCAATAAGACTCGCCAGCTATTTGTGTTTGCTATTTTTCTGGCAGTAGCTCATTTCGTTCATAGGTCTAATTCATATTTGAAGGCAACAAAGTATATCATTAAATGGGTAGCCCATAATAAAATATTCTGGTTACAACACTGCATTTGGCTTTATTTTTTAAACATGCAGTTTTGCAAACAAACGCAATGGTAATGCCACATGTGTTAAATAATGTTATATAACTAGAAGTTCGGCCCCTCCCATCTAGCTTGACGTTCTCTCTCTCTGTCCGTGTGTGTGTGTTTTTCTCAGATGTTCATTGCAACAGCGGTGCTCAGAGGTGAAAGAGAGAGCATGGTCGAGTGACCATCAGTTTGTATTGAGAGAGAGAGAGCATGAGGACCCGTATGAGGGTAGACCAGTGCTGCCATGTCCAGTTATTTTTTTATTTTTTTAAAGATATTTTTGGGGGCTTTTTATGCCTTTATTTGGACAGGACAGTAGGCTGACAGGAAATGGGGAGAGAGATGGGGGGGAGACATACAGCAAAGGTCGTTGGGAACGGGAGTCGAACCCACGACACGCTGTCAAGCTGGATTACCAGCATATGTGGTAAGCGCCCGGACCGCTAGGCCAGCGGACGCCCCCATGTCCAGTTATTTTAAGCGACTTTGAGCGAACAGGAACGGAGGCAAAATTCATAGAGCGGTGGCAAATTCGTAGGCCGGATTGCTTGTTTATTTACCTGGCAACCCTGAAATGAGCTGAATCCATCGTGTTAGAGCCTGCGTTAAGATGATAGCGTGGGTAATAATGTTTTGTTTGGGATGGACAAAATGACGAACATATTAGCGTGACTGTGGTGGGAATAGGGACATTACCGCGGTGGCTGCAAAGACATAATGTGTAAGTACTATGAGGCTTTCGGCTAATGCTAAACGGTGTGCTAAAGGGTTTCCCCTTCCGGTGTGGTCGCTAATGTGGCGAAATGGTGTTGGACGAAATTAATTATGCTCCGAAGAGGCAAATGTATAGTGAACAATGAAAATTAGACAAAACAATGCGTAAATAAAGCATGCACCTTCTCGCTAGTGTTGTAGTGACATGTGATATGTTGTTGTTGTGTTGATACCGAAACAATTAAGTGGCATCAGGGACACCAGCGGAAGGGCTGACTTTTTCCAAATGTAATAATACATATACTGTAGATATGTGACCGATAAAGTTGTGTGTTGGACTTTATTTTGGGATACTGCCAGTCAAGATGGCCGACGGGAAAAAAGACGTAGCGGAAAAATGGGTAGCGGAAACCCTGGTGCACTCGTACGTGTGTGTGTGTGTGTGTGTGTGTGTGTGTGTGTGTGTGTGTGTGTGTGTGTGTGTGTGTGTGCATGCTCACCAGTGCTCCAGAGCTCAGCAGAATCATAAAGATGATGAAGGTTTCAAACCAGCTGTGCTCAACGATCTGGTAGCAAGTCTTCCTCAGTCTCCACCACGCCTGGCCCCACCCCGCTGTCACGTCCACGTCACAGCACGGGCACCTGCGCACGCACACTGACAAACACACACACACGCGCACACGTGCACACACACACACACACACACACACACACACACACACACACACACACACACACACACACACACACACACACACACACACACACACACACAGAGGGACACAAATTTAAAACACAACTTATCAAAGTGGAGATCGTGTGCTAGTTGTGTGTTAGTTCCCTTTTTGCCAGAAGGTGGCAGAATTTCCTGTTTCCTGTTACGGGTTAAGTTTCTCATAGCCTGGTTTGATTACAGCAGATTTTAACTGGAAACACATATGAAAGGGTTGTTGTTTCCAGTTCAAATGTGAGCTTGTAGATCTGCCATTTTTTAAAACCTTGAAAATGATTTAATTTAAAAAAATAAATGTATATATATTTACATTATTAATACAAATCTTCGCTTCTGGGGGTCCCTGGCACAAAATATTTTGAGACGGGGGTCCACGGCCGAAAGCATATCATTTATTTTGTTTGCTTCATTGTTAAATTGGTTGTAACTGTAACTGTATTCTTGCTCTGTAAAGCACTTTGCGCTGCATTTCATGTCATGAAAGGTGCTAAACAAATAAAGTTTATTATTATTAATTTTGGGGGTCCTCGACATGAAAACTTTTCCGAACCGCTGGTCTATTGGATTCTAAATCCACTTCTCTCCTCACACAAGCACAAGGCAGCCATCTTGGGCGCCATCTTGTTATATGGGCTTTAAACAGTCGTTTGTTGTGATTGGTTTGTCTGTGTCCGCTCCATGTTGTGATCCAATTAAAGCTCTGATTACACTGGCCTTTTTTTTTCTTTTCTTTTTTTTCCATGGCTACTAATAGGCTTTTTTTCTGATAGGCTGGCCAAGTAATCCAATGAAAACCAGACTTGTAATGCAACACCCAATCAGGTCACTTGGCGAACTTTGTTATCTGTTAACGCGTGCGCGTCTGCATGTGTGTTTGTATGCGTGCGTGCGTGCGTGCGTGCGTGCGTGCGTGCGTGCGTGCGTGCGTGTCGCTTGTGTGCCTCAATTATTACAACATTAATAAACAAACACAAACGTCATTTTAAACGGATTTACACCAATCACATTAGAGCCCGAACTGAAGGGGCCTCCCTAGTCTGTCTGCAGGGGTTTCAGTCACTCAGCGACCAATAAGCTCCCCGTTCACTCACTCATCAGCCAATCATATTAAGTCTGCAGTGACTTATTAGGAAGTAAAAGATCACAATGTAACCAGATTACAGATTACTGATTACTGTTCAAAATGACTGGAAAATACATGGAAGTAATCTAATTACCCTAACGAGATTTACTTTGATGAGACCCCTCTCTCTCTCTCTCTCTCTCTCTCTCTCTCTCTCTCTCTCTCTCTCTCTCTCTCTCTCTCTCTCTCTCTCTCTCTCTCTCTCTCTCTCTCTCTCTCTCTCTCTCATTCTTCACTGTAGACCATCAAGTCAAGCAGAAATAGACACACACACACACACACACACACACACACACACACACACACACACACACACACACACACACACACACACGCACACACACACACACACACACACACACACACACACACACACACACACACACACACACACAGTATCACAACATTAACCAATGAGGTGGCATTTAGACATCTAATGGAGCAGTTAATCTAATGGCCACTGTCATCACACACGTGCGTGCGTGCGTGCGTGCGTGCGTGCGTGCGTGCGTGCGTGCGTGCGTGCGTGCGTGCGTGCGTGCGTGTGTGTGTGCGTGCGTGCGTGCGTGCGTGCGTGCGTGCGTGCGTGTGTGTGTGCGTGCTCCTGTGCGTGTGTGCGTGCATGTGTGCCCTTTGTGTGCATGCCCATAAGGGTGTTTGTGTCTCAGTGTGCATGCAAGCAAAAAGTAATTAGAATTAATACATGGAATTACTGTATATTTCCATTCCAACACCATGGTTGTAGTGAAAACATGTCACCTGGCTACAGCTAATATTGACAATGAATATAAACCAACTTATACAATATACAGTTTCTGACTGCTCTTTAGTAAAAAAGAATATAAATATATTTTGGCAAACCATGATGACGTCATAATGCCTAACTTTAGCCGAAAATGGCCGAAAATGGCGCGGTTCGATCTAGCTCAAACCGCGCCACAGATAGGTTGAGAGCTTGTAGATCGGCTATGTTCAGAGCGTGACAACCGCGCTCAACCATAAAATTAGTATTCCTAGTTCTACTGGATCTCTTCTCCACTAGTCCCTCCCTAACATTTTAGTCTAGTTTTTAT
>NW_028155729.1:0-10000 GCF_963454915.1 Gymnoscopelus microlampas | reverse complement strand
TATTTGGTCGGTCCGTTTTTCAATACATAATGTGTTTCAATCCCGTCTTTGTCAGAGGTTCCCTGTATTCCTCCGTGGGGGGTAGTGGCGGGACGCATCAGGTCAAAGCCGGTATTACACAGGAAATAGTGGGTCTCAAAGTGTGGTCCAGGGACCCTCATGGTTCCTTGGGGGGGGGGGGGGGGGAATGGCCCCTTCTGGGTGTGTAACTCTGAGAGTGTACAAATGGAACAAAATGACCCGTAAGGGTCTATTTGGTCGGTCCGTTTTTCAATACATAATGTGTTTCAATCCCGTCTTTGTCAGAGGTTCCCTGTATTCCTCCGTGGGGGGTAGTGGCGGGACGCATCAGGTCAAAGCCGGTATTACACAGGAAATAGTAGGTCTCAAAGTGTGGTCCAGGGACCCTCATGGTTCCTTGGGGGGGGGGGGGGGGGGGGATGGCCCCTTCTGGGTGTGTAACTCTGAGAGTGTACAAATGGAACAAAATGACCCGTAAGGGTCTATTTGGTTGGTCCGTTTTTCAATACATAATGTGTTTCAATCCCGTCTTTGTCAGAGGTTCCCTGTATTCCTCCGTGGGGGGTAGTGGCGGGACGCATCAGGTCAAAGCCGGTATTACACAGGAAATAGAACAGAGTTCAGGGATTAACGTACAGGATTAAAACACATATCTGTTGAATAATACAGAACAATACAGTGCATGCAAATGTAACAGAGTGGTTCACAACCTCAGCGTGATGGCCTGAAAGTCTAATATCTCGCCCGAGCTATAGGGAATTCCTTTTGGCTCAGTGGTTAAGATGTTGGCTTTCCACGTGTGAAACCCAGGTTCGAATCCCGGGTGTTACACAGGTTCCTAATGTCGAGTTAACAGCCGTGGCTACAGGGTCAGCACTTTATATATTGCATTTGTACATGTACGGAAAAGTGTGGGCTTTGCACGCAGATTTCTAGTGACTGTAGGGAGATTGAGACCAAGACTGTCATAGATACAAGATCAAATGTCAGGCTTAATAAAATACATCTATGGTAGTTCTTGTCTTGATCCTTGCTCTCTCACACACACGCACGCACGCACGCACGCACGCACGCGCGCGCGCGCACACACACACACACACACACACACACACACACACACACACACACACACACACACACACACACACACACACACACACACACACACACACACACACACACACACACACACACACACACGTGCACACACAAAGTGACTGTCTGTCTATTTATAATATATTGAGAGGACCAGACAAAGGGGAGCAACGTTCTCGAAATTCTTTTCTCGTCTCGCACACACATACATGCACGTGTGTGAATAACATAACACACACACACACACACACACACACGCGCCTTCATTGTGAGTTAATGAGCAGACAGAGGATGAAGAGATGGATGAAATAGTTTCTATGAAGGGCCAAGGAATGACATAACTACATACCACTGAGAGTGAGACACCTACATGCCATTGTGTGTGTGTGTGTGTGTGTGTGTGTGTGTGTGTGTGTGTGTGTGTGTGTGTGTGTGTGTGTGTGTGTGTGTGTGAGAGAGAGAGAGAGAGAGAGAGAGAGAGAGAGAGAGAGAGAGAGAGAGAGAGAGAGAGAGAGAGAGAGAGAGAGAGAGAGAGAGAGAGAGAGAGAGAGAGAGAGAGAGAGCAGAGCATTCTATTGGTTCTTTCAAGTAGAATTCTTCAGCTTCAGTTATCAGGTAATGAGGTTCACACACACACACACACAGACACACACACACACACACACACACACACACACACACACACACACACACACACACACACACACACACACACACACACACACACACACACACACACACACACACACACACACACACACACACACACACACACACAGGCGCGCACACATCACTTTAACCTATTTACATTTAAAACACATTCATAACAATAACAAAAGTCACTATATCCATGATTGGCAAAAAATAAAAGCCCCTTTGACTTCCGCTGACAGAACAGCCATTGTTCAAGCTGTCTGTCTTTGATTATGGTAATGTTCTGTATATGCATATTTCACTTTCCATATTGAAGCCTCTCGAAGCAATACCGATATCAACCGATACCGATATCAACCAATACCGATATATGCGGCTTTTTCACCAAAAGTCAACTAATTGTCAGGTAACAACAACACATATCTAATGAAATAAAAAAGCTATAATGTCAATATAATATCAAATAAATCTAATATAATACAATACAGTGATGTTGTCGAAGTCCCGGGACTCACTGGTGGTCATTTGAATGAGTCCCACTAATCTTAGATTAGATGTTGGCCTAATTGACAGTGCAGAAGCATAATTGCCTCGATGCCTATAACGTTTACGAGCGTCAACGAGGGTCAGCTGGACCCAGACACATACACCTGCCCTCTGGAGTGCTCTAATTTGAAAGTGAGTGGAGTCATTTCTCTGCAAAAGCCCTTGAATATGATGGAATATGATTAAGGATTACTGTGATTATGGTAAGCTCACATTTCATATCACACACACCATACAGTAAGAACTCCTGTAACTTATATAAAAAAAGAAAAAATAAACAATACCAATATTTTCCGATATTAAATTTTTACGCTACTATAGATAATATCGCGAGGCCGATAATATCGGACATCCTTAATTTGTGATTTTAAAATCTAAAACTACGGGATATACACGCTCACAGACACACATTAGACTTATCACTCCACGAATAAACAGTGAACAAAACGGCAGTGGTGGAAAAGGTACTCAGATATTTTACGTAAGTAAAAGTAGCAATACCACAATACAAAAATACTCCGTTACAAGTAAAAGGCCTGTGTTCAAAATGTTACTTGATTAAAAGTACAAAAGTATTGGCATCAAAATATACTTAAAGTAGGCTACCAAAAGTAAAAGTACAAACAGGTCGCGTTGTGAGCTTGTAGATCGTCTATTTTCAAATGGAATGCATGAAATAGGGCTGAAGTGGTTAATGTATGTTTTATAATATAATAATTTATACCTGCAAAGTAACTAGTAACTAAAGTTTTCAATTGATTGTAGTGGAATGAAAGTACAATATTTGCCTCTGAGATGCAGTGGAGTAGAAGTATAAGCATTGAAATTTGGAAATACTCCAGAAAAGCTAAAGTACTTAAAGGGACATTTCACCGCAGATCACTTTTCACCACTTTTAATGAAGTTTAGGACTCAAGAAACAAGGTCCTGTTTTTTTTTGTGTGTATAATCTGTGTTTTTAGATATCTAGTAATCTTCGAACATCTCGTGACGTTATTTACGTTACGTTATTTACTGAGTTATCTTCTGATAGTTGTACTTGAATGTTGACATGAAATAATAATCCTGTGTAGTGTTTCATAAGCGCAAGCGTGGGAAAAAAAAGACAACATGGAGAGGCAGCGCTCAGAGCGCTGGTAAACAAACCGTCACGAAAGGCTAGGATAAAAATACCAAGGATTCGACAGTGATGTCACTACTATGCGACACGGAAGTAGAACTGCATGAAGATAGCAAGGATTTGTCAGTGATATGACATCACTAACGAATCCTTGGACATATATGTAACTAGATCATAGACTGTATAAATGAGATGGACAAACCCCCTCCGCTGCTTTCTACAGACCGAAAATGAATCCTTTGCTGCAGACTGTGGCTCCGCCATCTTTCACTACGCGTCAGAATGAGTTCAGACCATTATTGGTTGGGTAACTTGTCAATCAAGAGCGGGGGGCGGGGAATGAATGCTATTGGTTGTGTAGCGTGTCAATCAAATCATCCCGCCCCTCCTAGAGAATAGCCTACTTTATCGTCAATTTTATAATAAATAGAACCATAATTTAGCAAAACGCATATCCTGATGATTGAAAGGAGACTTTAAACTAGCGACTGGAAGCATATAGAATTTATGACAATTTTTATTACAGTAAGAAAATCGAGTCTGAAAGTTGGTAAAAACCCATCGGCTTGCGTTAAAATAAATTCTTTCTGAACTCACAGGTCGGCACGGGTGAAACAGCGCCTCTCGCTGGACAGTTACTAAACATCCGGGTTGGCCTCATAGTAAATATCTCAGCCTTGCCCCTTGAACTAGATGAACGTCTGCTAGGTTCAGCCAGTGTTGCCAGATATTGTGAGAGAAATAAGCAACCAGGTATATGAAAACAAACCCAAAAGAGGATAACTAGGCCAAGAGCACTTTACCTAGACATGGGATATTATATATTTGAAAATTGCCTATCTACAAGCTCACAACGCTTCGCGACCCATTGTGAGCTTGTAGATCTGCTATTTACAAAAAAATCTTGAGGGGGAAAAAGTGCAAAATGTGGAATATTTTTGACACATATTTGTTAGGGGCTCCCTGGCACAAATTATAATTTCAGATGGGGGACTGGAAAAATACATGAACATGTTTGAGAACCACTGGTTTAAACAACAATCAAAACATTTGGAAACAAGCCCAAATATCAACTACATTTTAGAAAGAAGCCGCTTATAATAAGCAGACATGGCAACACTACCATGCTGTTTGAATGTTGTTCTTGGAGATCACACCCACATAGAACCTCCCCTGCTGCCACAAGGAGGGGCAGTAAACCAAAGCATTATGGTCATTGTAGTAATGCAGCAGTCCAGTCAAACCGTAGTCAAACACACAGATTTCATTATTTTTCTGGCCATAGGGTGCAAATTTTAAATTGTGCTACTGTTATCTACTACAAATACTATTACCATTGAGTGATTGCAGTTTCTTCCAGGGGTGAAATGCTCCTTTAACAATTTGACTTAAGTACAGTACTTAAGTAAATGTACTTAGTTACTTTAAACTTGGAAATCTTTTATGCTCCAGACAAATGGGACAAATTCCGGGACTCTGTGAAACTAGATGGATTGGTCTCTGTAGAGATATTCAGGGTGCTTCTTGAGGATGCATTACATAAGGACTGCACCTCAGAGGCATCAATTGGGTATAGCAAGGGATTGCAGCTGCCATACCCTGGCTCCAGGGGGAAAAAATAAAATGTACTTTTAAAAATAAATCCATGAATGTCTCTGTCTATCTGCGTTGATTATTCTGTTATTAGATTACAGTAAAATAACTACAAATGCAACTTTAAACAAAATGATTGCTTTCACAAGGTATTTAATTCTCCACAACGCTTGTATCTCCCCTATCTTGCTAAATGGTATATTCCTAGGCCCAGCCTGTTAATTAAAGCAGCGGCGCGTTTTTTCAAGTGGCAGAGTGGCAGACATTCTGTTTTGTTTACTTGTGAACAGTGATTGTACAGTTAAAATGAAAAGGAAGCAGACCTCTGTATGCATTTTTCGGTAAAAAAAAAAGACTGACAGAGCAACCCACGCAGCAGACAGACCAGGTGTTGAAGAAGGTGGCGATGTCGGGAGTGACTTTAACGAGCCCCCGGGCTCGGGGAGCAACAACAACAACAACACCACCAGCGTAAATAATAATGCTGCTAATGCTAGTGGCGGTGAAGCTTCAGGCATGGAGGCCCCGCCGGCACCTGGGCCGGCTTATGGGCAGTCGGAGTCGGACTCGCAGTCCTCCCCAGGCTCCCCAATCTGGCTGGGGTCAGAATCAGATTCAGAAGATGGGGAGTCCCCACCTTCTGAACCCAGCCAGAGTCGGAGTGAAAGTGCAGCCACAGCTGCTGAAGCAGTGGCTGAGACAGCGATTGTGAGGCTGGATATCAGGCAGCCTAATTTGTCCCATTTCCCTGTAAGGACTGGAAGACGTTTTAATGTCGGTGTGTATAAAAACTATGACTGGGTTGAATATTCAGTTAAACAAGATGCAATATTCTGTTTTGCATCCCGTCACTTTGGAGGGGCCTCGACACTACCAGGCGACAGGGCCAGGCCTGCGTGTATTCAGAGACACAGGATACACATGCTGGAGGAACATGTCAAAGAATATTAAAGACCATCAAGAAAGCAGGAGATACAAAAATGCTGTACGTGGGGAGAATTTAAGGAAGTTATCGGTGGACGTAAGGACTCTATTGCAAGTATAATGGATTCAAATAGGTCGAAGGAGGTGCAGGAGAACCGTCCGCATCTTAAATCCCTGTTAAATATAACATCCTTTCTGGGGTGACAGGGGCTCCCTTTCCGTGGGCACAACGAACAAGATGATTCTGAAAACAAGGGACATTTCCTAGAACTTTTGGATGTATTTAAATCAACTGACAAGGATGTGGAAAACAAAGAGGATCGCATGTATGGACATTATTCTTCCCCAGAGGCTCAGAATGATATGATAGAGTTATAGGAAAAATGGTCAGAAACACAACAATCAGTGAAGTAAAGGAAGCTGAGTACTTTCCTATTTTAGTTGATGGAACTAAAAACCTATCTAAGAAGGAGCAGTTGGCAATCTTGGTCCGTTATGTCCACAACGGGATGATAAAGGAACGAGCGGTAGGAACACTGACGACTCGGCACTCCTGATCTCGGGAGAGGACAAGTTGCAAGTTGAGGAGGCGCTCAGCTCCGAACTCTCAAAAATCCGTACTTGGCTTACCGATAACAAACTGTCACTACACCTTGGGAAAACTGAATCCATTCTCTTTGGGACCAAATATTCCCTCAGACAGATGGATGTAAATGATTTCAAGGTCAAAGTCGATGACACAATTATCTCTAGCAAAGAAGAGATTACCTATTTGGGTTGTATTCTTGACATATACAGTACCTGTCAGGTGAAAGCATGGGGACAAAGGTGGTCAAAGGAGTAAACCAGAGAACCAAATTGATGGGCAGAGTTTCCTCTTTTGTCAACTCTCAGGCTCTCAGGACCCTCTCAGGGGCCCTGATTCAACCACTTTTTGACTATGCTTGCACCTCCTGGTACTCCAACACCTCAGTGTCACTGAAGACTAAGCTTCAAACCTCCCAAAACAAACTGATTCGGCTACTCCTCGGATTGGGGCCCATGACCCACCTTTCTCCCACCCATTTTGCCAGCCTAGTCTGGCTCAGGGTGAAACAACAAAAAATGGGACTGGCCTTCAAAATTGTAAATGCAAATTTGCCCGATATGCCCCCTATTATTCCTGCATATCTGAGTAAAGACCTCCAAAAGGTTAGCGACAACCACAGTCACAATACCAGAGGGAGCGTTAACAACAATTTGGTACCACCCATCCACCCATAAAACAAACATGGGCAAATTCTCCTTCTATAGCACTGCCACCCAGGATTGGAATAGTCTAACCCCATCCCTCAAAAAATGCAGTTCGCTGGGCTCATTTAAAAGAGCCTTAAAAAAAATCACCTTTCATGAGGCCAAAAGAGGAGGTAGTACCATTTTCAAGTCCGCAAGGACTTTTATGAACGGACCTGTTAGACAAAGTATTTTAAATGTAACTGTGCTGTTTTACATTTTTTGCCTAATAAAATATTCAATCAATCAATCACATGAAGGACCTGACAGCTGAATCCCTGGCCAAAAAATAGTCCTTGAAACATCAAATTTAGATATTCAGATGTGCGTTGCACCATGCTACGACGGAGCAAGTGTTATGCGGGGCAATGTACGTGAAGTGTAGGCTTTAATACGCGAGACAGTGCCTCATGCAGCATATATCCACTGCTCATAGACTGAATCATGTCTTGTGAATACAATAACCGACATGCCAGAGATGTCAGAGTTTTTTTTGTTTTGTTGTACAAACACTATATACTTTTATTGCAAATAGCAATACCAGAAACATGCTGTTTGTTGAGGCTCAAACAAGATTGGGAAACAAAGTACTGCACTTGGAGCGGACATGTCACACTCGGTGGTTGTACTGGTATAGAACTGTACAGAAGATCAAGTTACCCTACGAGGCAATACTAGCTGTGTTAGATGCCGTAATTGACGCGCATGCAGATGGATCCACTGAGGCAACTGGGCTCAGGTCAAAAATGGAGACATCCTCTTTTGTTGCGTCTTCATGCTCTAGAGCGAATCTTGAGTCTCACCTATGGACTGTCTGAGCAGCTTCAGACAGAAGATGTTGCATTGACTATGGCTTCCAATGTCATAAGGAGTACTAAAGGCCAACTGGAACATCTGAGATCAGATCGAGAGTGGCAGGCGACAGTGAATAGTGCCAAGGCATCTGCAACAGCACTTGGTCTAGAATGTGACCAAGTGCCCTCCCCCCCCCCCCACACGCGAGGCCGACCAGCAAGAGCACGGAGTGTATCAGAAGCGTTGGCAAATTTTATTGTTGGATCCCCCATTGGCCAGAGAGAGGCAGGAGATGACCAAGAAAAAAGATTATACTTTGAAACTCCTGAAGACGATTCTACATGTCTCCTAAATCTCTGTTTTCTGAAAAACGTATGTTTCTATATCAGTGGTGCTCAATCTTTTTCATGTCAAGGACCGCCCAAATGATATGTATTTGGCCGCGGACCCTCATCAAAATATGTTGTTCCAGGGACCCCCAGAAGTAAAGATTTGAGTTCGCTTCAAAAATATATATATTCAAAGATTTGCACACATTTTCACGATTTAAAAAAAATAGCAGATCTGCAAGCTCATAGTGCGGCACTCGGTGCCGCGCTATGAGCTTGCAGATCTGCTATTTTTGAATAGCCCAAAGTGTAAAATATTGCTTTTTAGCTCAAATCTAAAAATGACACAGTTCCAGGTCTTAATGGGTTAATGCAATCCAGGCATTTGATTGTACATCCACCCATTTCATGGATTTGATCCGAATGGCACAGTTCGCACAACTGTATAATCAACTGATTGACATCACCCTTCTCCAGTCCCAGTGTCAAACAGCAAAAGCTTTCCTTGAACTTCAGATGAATGAGGACGAGGAGAAGTGTATACTGTCGGTTCTCACACAACTGAGCACCATGGGGGTTGCATTCTCAGAGGGGATAAAACTTTTCAAAATGGCTGCAACAATAACAGTTTCAACAGCATCAAACGAGAGATTCTTCTCCGTTTTAAAGAGAGTTAAAACATACCTGAGGACCACCATGGGCGATGACAGATTCTGCCATCTAATGCTAACATCCGTGGAAGCATCTGTTGTGAAATCGCTGGACCCTGATGGACTTATTAATGACTTTGCCAATCTGAGGCTTTGTCGTTACCCACTGATGGATTAATCATCTGTTTTCATCAAGTTCATCTTAAGGTAAGAAAGCCCTTTGCTTCACACCTTTGCTTCCTTTTTGCGTATATGTGTGCCAAAAATGTGTATCTGCTCACTTAAAAGGCAATAGTAGGCTTTTGTATACTGCTGGCTTATTCTCTTTTTTGGGTGGTGTAACCGCCCCTATATGTGAGGTTTGGACATCGACATTCGCTGCACTGTGATTGGCCACCATTGTACCCCCCTAATTGTACCCCCCTAACCCTGCACTGTGATTTGCCACCATTGTACACCCCTAACCCCTACACATTCAATGCGAATCTATACTTTTCTTTAAGTGAGCTTCCATCACTGTGATGACCACTAGCTGTAATATGATTGGCTGACTTTATTGGCTGACTCTATTCAGGACTGTGATTGGCTAGTGAAACACATGACACATGTGCATAGCCCTATAAATAGGACTATGCACTTAAAAAAAACACATTTATGTTTTATTTTAAGTGAATCTTTAAGTGAACTTCCATCACTGTGATGACCACTGTGACCACACCGCCCACTTCACACTGGGTGTGATTTTTTATTTTTCTCTCAATTTGTATTTTCTGTGTTTGGAGTTCTGGTCTGTCTGTAACTGGTCTGTTCATGCCATACAGTTGTGTTTTGTTGTTGCATAGTAGGCTAATGAATAGAATCAGTCAAATCGATTGCTTATCATTGAAATGCAGGCTCTCGCTGTTCTGCTGTGTAACGTGCTCGCTGTCCATGGTGCTGAAAACGAAATTGTGCATGTCAAAGAAAATGACAGTTGACAGTTTAGTGGTTATATTACTGTA